>NW_027328741.1:37625036-37925036 GCF_048564905.1 Vicugna pacos | reverse complement strand
CCAGTTTCAATACTCACACTTTGATCCCACAAAAACCCTCTTGGAGCGAATACTTCCCTAGAGATATGTAAGTTGAATAGATTCCATCTACATGATATTCCGTGTTCCGTACATGCTACATACATGACGGATTCGACAAATATACATTCCTGAGTTGAGGTCATCTGGATTACTAATCTTACCTCCTCTATAAAAGTAATATTTTCATCTAGACACGTGTGCACATTTTGACAAGCTTTCCCTAACACCAGGTTCGAATTAGTGCTTTTTTCACAGAAACATAGTTTTCAGCGATTTCCACCTAATAGATATGTAATTTACATGTATTCCAACAACATGACATTCCGGGTTCCGTACATGCTACATGTATGAGGGATTTGGCAATCATGCGTTTCTGACTTGTGAGCATGTGGATTACAGACCTTTCAACCTCTGAACAAGGCGTATATAAATTTTGAAATGTTTACTCTGACTTCATAGCTTTTTCCTATCACCTGGATCTAAAATCGGACATTTGGCACCAGAAAACACTCTTTGAGCGAATTCTCACCAATACCCATGTAATTTACATTGTTTACATAACCATGGAATTCCGTATTACGAGCATGTTTCATGCATCACGGATTCCTCATACATGCACTTCTGAGTTGTGAACATGCGCATGACTGATGTTTCAACCACCAAACAAGTTACCTATGCACTCTGAAATATTTACTTTGACTTTGTAGGTTCTTCCTATCACCAGTTTCAATACTCACACTTTGATCCCACAAAAACCCTCTTGGAGCGAATTCTTCCCTAGAAATATGTAAGTTGAATAGATTCCATCTACATGATATTCCGTGTTCCGTACATGCTACATACATGACCGATTCGACAAATATACATTCCTGAGTTGAGGTCATCTGGATTACTAATCTGTCCTCCTCTATAAAAGTAATATTTTCATCTAGACACGTGTGCACATTTTCACAAGCTTTCCCTAACACCAGGTTCGTATTAGTGCTTTTTTCCCAGAAACATAGTTTTCAGCGATTTCCACCTAACAGATATGTAATTTACATGTATTCCAACAACATGGCATTCCGGGTTCCGTACATGCTACATGTATGACGGATTTGGCAATCATGCGTTTCTGACTTGTGAGCATGTGGATTACAGACCTTTCAACCTCCGAACAATGCGTATATAAATTTAGAAATATTTACTCTGACTTCATAGGTTTTTCCTATCACCAGTTTCTAAAATCGGACATTTGGCACCAGAAAACACTCTTTGAGCGAATTCTCACCAATACCCATGTAAATTACATTGTTTACATAACCATGGAATTCCGTATTACGAGCATGTTTCATGCATCACGGATTCCTCTAACATGCACTTCTGAGTTGTGAACATGCGCATGACTGATATTTCAACCACCAAACAAGTTACCTATTCATTCTGAAATATTTACTTTGACTTTGTAGCTTCTTCCTATCACCAGATTCAATACTCACACTTTGAACCCACAAAAACCCACTTGGAGCGAATAATTTCCTAGAGATATGTAAGTTGAATAGATTCCATCTACATGATATTCCGTGTTCCGTACATGCTACATACATGACGGATTCGACAAATATACATTCCTGAGTTGAGGTCATCTGGATAAATAATCTTTCCTCCTCTATAAAAGTAATATTTTCATTTAGACACGTGTGCACATTTTCACAAGCTTTCCCTAACACCAGGTTCGAATTAGTGCTTTTTTCACAGAAACATAGTTTTCAGCGATTTTCAACTAAAAGATATGTAATTTACATGTATTCCAACAACATGGCATTCCGGGTTCCGTACATGCTACATGTATGACGGATTTGGCAATCATGCGTTTCTGACTTGTGAGCATGTGGATTACAGACCTTTCAACCTCCGAACAAGGCGTATATAAATTTAGAAATATTTACTCTGACTTCATAGGTTTTTCCTATCACCAGGTTCTAAAATCGGACATTTGGCACCAGAAAACACTCTTTGAGCGAATTCTCACCAATACCCTTGTAATTTACATTGTTTACATAACCATGGAATTCCGTAGTACGAGCATGTTTCATGCATCACGGATTCCTCAAACATGCACTTCTGAGTTGTGAACATGCGCATGACTGATGTTTCAACCACCAAACAAGTTACATATGCATTCTGAAATATTTACTTTGACTTTGTAGCTTCTTCCTATCACCAGTTTCAATACTCACACTTTGATCCCACAAAAGCCCTCTTGGAGCGAATTCTTCCCTAGAGATATGTAAGTTGAATAGATTCCATCTACATGATATTCCGTGTTCCGTACATGCTACATACATGACGGATTCGACAAATATACATTCCTGAGTTGAGGTCATCTGGATTACTAATCTTTCCTCCTCTATAAAAGTAATATTTTCATCTAGACACGTGTGCACATTTTCACAAGCTTTCCCTAACACCAGGTTCGAATTAGTGCTTTTTTCACAGAAATATAGTTTTCAGCGATTTCCACCTAACAGATATGTAATTTATATGTATTCCAACAACATGTCATTCCGGGTTCCGTACATGCTACATGTATGACGGATTTGGCAATCATGCGTTTCTGACTTGTGAGCATGTGGATTACAGACCTTTCAACCTCCGAACAAGGCGTATATAAATTTAGAAATATTGACTCTGACTTCATAGGTTTTTCCTATCACCAGGTTCTAAAATCGGACTTTTGGCACCAGAAAACACTCTTTGAGCGAATTCTCACCAATACCCATGTAATTTTCATTGTTTACATAACCATGGAATTCCGAATTACGAGCATGTTTCATGCATCACGGATTCCTCAAACATGCACTTGTGAGTTGTGAACATGCGCATGACTGATGTTTCAACCACCAAACAAGTTACCTATGCATTCTGAAATATTTACTTTGACTTTGTAGCTTCTTCCTATCACCAGTTTCCATACTCACACTTTGAGCCCACAAAAACCCTCTTGGAGCGAATACTTCCCTAGAGATATGTAAGTTGAATAGATTCCATCTACATGATATTCCGTGTTCCGTACATGCTACATACATGACGGATTCGACAAATATACATTCCTGAGTTGAGGTCATCTGGAATACTAATCTTTCCTCCTCTATAAAAGTAATATTTTCATCTAGACACGTGTGCACATTTTCACAAGCTTTCCCTAACACCAGGTTCGAATTAGTGCTTTTTTCCCAGAAACATAGTTTTCAGCGATTTCCACCTAAAAATATGTAATTTAAATGTATTCCAACAACATGGCATTCCGGGTTCCGTACATGCTACATGTATGACGGATTTGGCAATCATGCGTTTCTGACTTGTGAGCATGTGGATTACAGACCTTTCAACCTCCGAAAAAGGCGTATATAAATTTAGAAATATTTACTCTGACTTCATAGGTTTTTCCTATCACCAGATTCTAAAATCGGACATTTGGCACCAGAAAACACTCTTTGAGCGAATTCTCACCAATACCCATGTAATTTACATTGTTTACATAACCATGGAATTCCGTATTACGAGCATGTTTCATGCATCACGGATTCCTCAAACATGCACTTCTGAGTTGTGAACATGCGCATGACTGATGTTTCAACCACCAAACAAGTTACATATGCATTCTGAAATATTTACTTTGACTTTGTAGCTTCTTCCTATTACCAGTTTCAATACTCACACTTTGATCCCACAAAAACCCTCTTGGTGCGAATTCTTCCCTAGAGATATGTAAGTTGAATAGATTCCATCTGCATGATATTCCGTGTTCCGTACATGCTACATACATGACGGATTCGACAAATATACATTCCTGAGTTGAGGTCATCTGGATTACTAATCTTTCCTCCTCTATAAAAGGAATATTTTCATCTAGACACGTGTGCACATTTTCACAAGCTTTCCCTAACACCAGGTTCGAATTCGTGCTTTTTTCACAGAAATATAGTTTTCAGCGATTTCCACCTAACAGATATATAATTTACATGTATTCCAACAACATGGCATTCCGGGTTCCGTACATGCTACATGTATGACGGATTTGGCAATCATGCGTTTCTGACTTGTGAGCATGTGGATTACAGACCTTTCAACCTCCGAACAAGGCGTATATAAATTTAGAAATATTTACTCTGACTTCATAGGTTTTTCCTATCACCAGGTTCTAAAATCGGACATTTGGCACCAGAAAACACTCTTTGAGCGAATTCTCACCAATACCCATGTAATTTACATTGTTTACATAACCATGGAATTCCGTATTACGAGCATGTTTCATGCATCACGGATTCCTCAAACATGCACTTCTGAGTTGTGAACATGCGCATGACTGATGTTTCAACCACCAAACAAATTTCCTATGCACTCTGAAATATTTACTTTGACTTTGTAGCTTCTTCCTTTCACCAGTTTCAATACTCACACTTTGATCCCACAAAAACCCTCTTGGAGCGAATTCTTCCCTAGAGATATGTAAGTTGAATATATTCCATCTACATGATATTTCGTGTTCCGTAAATGCTACATACATGACGGATTCGACAAATATACATTCCTGAGTTGAGGTCATCTGGATTTCTAATCTTTCCTCCTCTATAAATGTAATATTTTCATCTAGACATGTGTGCACATTTTCACAAGCTTTCCCTAACACCAGGTTCGAATTCGTGCTTTTTTCACAGAAACAAAGTTTTCAGCGATTTCCACCTAACAGATATGTAATTTACATGTATTCCAACAACATGGCATTCCGGGTTCCGTACATGCTACATGTATGACGGATTTGGCAATCATGAGTTTCTGACTTGTGAGCATGTGTATTACAGACCTTTCAAACCCCGAACAATGCGTATATAAATTTAGAAATATTTACTCTGACTTCAAAGGTTTTTTCTATCACCAGGTTCTAAAATCTGACATTTGGCACCAGAAAACACTCTTTGAGCGAATTCTCACCAATACCCATGTAATTTACATTGTTTACATAACCATGGAATTCCGTATTACGAGCATGTTTCATGCATCACGGATTCCTCAAACATGCACTTCTGAGTTGTGAACATGCGCTTGACTGATGTTTCAACCACCAAACAAGTTACCTATGCACTCTGAAATATTTGCTTTGACTTTGTAGCTTCTTCCTATCACCAGTTTCAATACTCACACTTTGATCCCACAAAAACCCTCTAGGAGCGAATTCTTCCCTAGAGATATGTAAGTTGAATAGATTCCATCTGCATGATATTCCGTGTTCCGTACATGCTACATACATGACGGATTCGACAAATATACATTCCTGAGTTGAGGTCATCTGGATTACTAATCTTTCCTCCTCTATAAAAGTAATATTTTCATCTAGACACGTGTGCACATTTTCACAAGCTTTCCCTAACACCAGGTTCGAATTCGTGCTTTTTTCCCAGAAACATAGTTTTCAGCGATTTCCACCTAACAGATATGTAATTTACATGTATTCCAACAACATGGCATTCTGGGTTCCGTACATGCTACATGTATGACGGATTTGGCAATCATGCGTTTCTGACTTGTGTGCATGTGGATTACAGACCTTTCAACCTCCGAACAAGGCGTATATAAATTTAGAAATATTTACTCTGACTTCATAGGTTTTTCCTATCACCAGGTTCTAAAATCGGACATTTGGCAGCAGAAAACACTCTTTGAGCGAATTCTCACCAATACCCATGTAATTTACATTGTTTACATAACCATGGAATTCCGTAGTACGAGCATGTTTCATGCATCACGGATTCCTCAAACATGCACTTCTGAGTTGTGAACATGTGCATGACTGATGTTTCAACCACCAAACAAGTTACCTATGCACTCTGAAATATTTACTTTGACTTTGTAGCTTCTTCCTATCACCAGTTTCAATACTCACACTTTGATCCCACAAAAACCCTCTTGGAGCGAATTCTTCCCTAGAGATATGTAAGTTGAATAGATTCCATCTACATGATATTTCGTGTTCCGTACATGCTACATACATGACGGATTCGACAAATATACATTCCTGAGTTGAGGTCATCTGGATTACTAATCTTTCCTCCTCTATAAAAGGAATATTTTCATCTAGACACGTGTGCACATTTTCACAAGCTTTCCCTAACACCAGGTTCGAATTCGTGCTTTTTTCCCAGAAACATAGTTTTCAGCGATTTCCACCTAACAGATATGTAATTTACATGTATTACAACAACATGGCATTCTGGGTTCCGTACATGCTACATGTATGACGGATTTGGCAATCATGCGTTTCTGACTTGTGAGCATGTGGATTACAGACCTTTCAACCTCCGAACAAGGCGTATATGAATTTAGAAATATTTACTCTGACTTCATAGGTTTTTCCTATCACCAGTTTCTAAAATCGGAATTTTGGCACCAGAAAACACTCTTTGAGCGAATTCTAACCAATACCCATGTAATTTACATTGTTTACATAACCATGGAATTCCGTATTACGAGCATGTTTCATGCATCATGGATTCCTCAAACATGCACTTCTGAGTTGTGAACATGCGCATGACTGATGTTTCAACCACCAAACAAGTTACCTATGCACTCTGAAATATTTACTTTGACTTTGTAGCTTCTTCCTATCACCAGTTTCAATACTCACACTTTGATCCCACAAAAACCCTCTTGGAGCGAATTCTTTCCTAGAGATATGTAAGTTGAATAGATTCCATCTACATGATATTCCGTGTTCCGTACATGCTACATACATGACGGATTCGACAAATATACATTCCTGAGTTGAGGTCATCTGGATTACTAATCTTTCCTCCTCTATAAAAGTAATATTTTCATCTAGACACGTGTGCACATTTTCACAAGCTTTCCCTAACACCAGGTTCGAATTCGTGCTTTTTTCACAGAAATATAGTTTTCAGCGATTTCCACCTAACAGATATGTAATTTACATGTATTCCAACAACATGGCATTCTGGGTTCCGTACATGCTACATGTATGACGGATTTGGCAATCATGCGTTTCTGACTTGTGTGCATGTGGATTACAGACCTTTCAACCTCCGAACAAGGCGTATATAAATTTAGAAATATTTACTCTGACTTCATAGGTTTTTCCTATCACCAGGTTCTAAAATCGGACATTTGGCAGCAGAAAACACTCTTTGAGCGAATTCTCACCAATACCCATGTAATTTACATTGTTTACATAACCATGGAATTCCGTAGTACGAGCATGTTTCATGCATCACGGATTCCTCAAACATGCACTTCTGAGTTGTGAACATGTGCATGACTGATGTTTCAACCACCAAACAAGTTACCTATGCACTCTGAAATATTTACTTTGACTTTGTAGCTTCTTCCTATCACCAGTTTCAATACTCACACTTTGATCCCACAAAAACCCTCTTGGAGCGAATTCTTCCCTAGAGATATGTAAGTTGAATAGATTCCATCTACATGATATTTCGTGTTCCGTACATGCTACATACATGACGGATTCGACAAATATACATTCCTGAGTTGAGGTCATCTGGATTACTAATCTTTCCTCCTCTATAAAAGGAATATTTTCATCTAGACACGTGTGCACATTTTCACAAGCTTTCCCTAACACCAGGTTCGAATTCGTGCTTTTTTCCCAGAAACATAGTTTTCAGCGATTTCCACCTAACAGATATGTAATTTACATGTATTACAACAACATGGCATTCTGGGTTCCGTACATGCTACATGTATGACGGATTTGGCAATCATGCGTTTCTGACTTGTGAGCATGTGGATTACAGACCTTTCAACCTCCGAACAAGGCGTATATGAATTTAGAAATATTTACTCTGACTTCATAGGTTTTTCCTATCACCAGTTTCTAAAATCGGAATTTTGGCACCAGAAAACACTCTTTGAGCGAATTCTAACCAATACCCATGTAATTTACATTGTTTACATAACCATGGAATTCCGTATTACGAGCATGTTTCATGCATCATGGATTCCTCAAACATGCACTTCTGAGTTGTGAACATGCGCATGACTGATGTTTCAACCACCAAACAAGTTACCTATGCACTCTGAAATATTTACTTTGACTTTGTAGCTTCTTCCTATCACCAGTTTCAATACTCACACTTTGATCCCACAAAAACCCTCTTGGAGCGAATTCTTTCCTAGAGATATGTAAGTTGAATAGATTCCATCTACATGATATTCCGTGTTCCGTACATGCTACATACATGACGGATTCGACAAATATACATTCCTGAGTTGAGGTCATCTGGATTACTAACCTTTCCTCCTCTATAAAAGTTATATTTTCATCTAGACACGTGTGCACATTTTCACAAGCTTTCCCTAACACCAGGTTCGAATTAGTGCTTTTTTCACAGAAATATATTTTTCAGCGATTTCCACCTAACAGATATGTAATTTATATGTATTCCAACAACATGGCATTCCGGGTTCCGTACATGCTACATGTATGACGGATTTGGCAATCATGCGTTTCTGACTTGTGAGCATGTGGATTACAGACCTTTCAACCTCCGAACAAGGCGTATATAAATTTAGAAATATTGACTCTGACTTCATAGGTTTTTCCTATCACCAGGTTCTAAAATCGGACTTTTGGCACCAGAAAACACTCTTTGAGCGAATTCTCACCAATACCCATGTAAATTTCATTGTTTACATAACCATGGAATTCCGTATTACGAGCATGTTTCATGCATCACGGATTCCTCAAACATGCACTTGTGAGTTGTGAACATGCGCATGACTGATGTTTCAACCACCAAACAAGTTACCTATGCATTCTGAAATATTTACTTTGACTTTGTAGCTTCTTCCTATCACCAGTTTCAATACTCACAATTTGATCCCACAAAAACCCTCTTGGTGCGAATACTACCCTAGAGATATGTAAGTTGAATAGATTCCATCTACATGATATTCCGTGTTCCGTACATGCTACATACATGACGGATTCGACAAATATACATTCCTGAGTTGAGGTCATCTGGAATACTAATCTTTCCTCCTCTATAAAAGTAATATTTTCATCTAGACACGTGTGCACATTTTCACAAGCTTTCCCTAACACCAGGTTCGAATTAGTGCTTTTTTCCCAGAAACATAGTTTTCAGCGATTTCCACCTAAAAATATGTAATTTACATGTATTCCAACAACATGGCATTCCGGGTTCCGTACATGCTACATGTATGACGGATTTGGCAATCATGCGTTTCTGACTTGTGAGCATGTGGATTACAGACCTTTCAACCTCCGAACAAGGCGTATATAAATTTAGAAATATTGACTCTGACTTCATAGGTTTTTCCTATCACCAGGTTCTAAAATCGGACTTTTGGCACCAGAAAACACTCTTTGAGCGAATTCTCACCAATACCCATGTAATTTTCATTGTTTACATAACCATGGAATTCCATATTACGAGCATGTTTCATGCATCACGGATTCCTCAAACATGCACTTGTGAGTTGTGAACATGCGCATGACTGATGTTTCAACCACCAAACAAGTTACCTATGCATTCTGAAATATTTACTTTGACTTTGTAGCTTCTTCCTATCACCAGTTTCCATACTCACACTTTGAGCCCACAAAAACCCTCTTGGAGCGAATACTTCCCTAGAGATATGTAAGTTGAATAGATTCCATCTACATGATATTCCGTGTTCCGTACATGCTACATACATGACGGATTCGACAAATATACATTCCTGAGTTGAGGTCATCTGGAATACTAATCTTTCCTCCTCTATAAAAGTAATATTTTCATCTAGACACGTGTGCACATTTTCACAAGCTTTCCCTAACACCAGGTTCGAATTAGTGCTTTTTTCCCAGAAACATAGTTTTCAGCGATTTCCACCTAAAAATATGTAATTTAAATGTATTCCAACAACATGGCATTCCGGGTTCCGTACATGCTACATGTATGACGGATTTGGCAATCATGCGTTTCTGACTTGTGAGCATGTGGATTACAGACCTTTCAACCTCCGAAAAAGGCGTATATAAATTTAGAAATATTTACTCTGACTTCATAGGTTTTTCCTATCACCAGGTTCTAAAATCGGACATTTGGCACCAGAAAACACTCTTTGAGCGAATTCTCACCAATACCCATGTAATTTACATTGTTTACATAACCATGGAATTCCGTATTACGAGCATGTTTCATGCATCACGGATTCCTCAAACATGCACTTCTGAGTTGTGAACATGCGCATGACTGATGTTTCAACCACCAAACAAGTTACATATGCATTCTGAAATATTTACTTTGACTTTGTAGCTTCTTCCTATTACCAGTTTCAATACTCACACTTTGATCCCACAAAAACCCTCTTGGTGCGAATTCTTCCCTAGAGATATGTAAGTTGAATAGATTCCATCTGCATGATATTCCGTGTTCCGTACATGCTACATACATGACGGATTCGACAAATATACATTCCTGAGTTGGGGTCATCTGGATTACTAATCTGTCCTCCTCTATAAAAGTAATATTTTCATCTAGACACGTGTGCACATTTTCACAAGCTTTCCCTAACACCAGGTTCGAATTCGTGCTTTTTTCACAGAAATATAGTTTTCAGCGATTTCCACCTAACAGATATATAATTTACATGTATTCCAACAACATGGCATTCCGGGTTCCGTACATGCTACTTGTATGACGGATTTGGCAATCATGCGTTTCTGACTTGTGAGCATGTGGATTACAGACCTTTCAACCTCCGAACAAGGCGTATATAAATTTAGAAATATTTACTCTGACTTCATAGGTTTTTCCTATCACCAGGTTCTAAAATCGGACATTTGGCACCAGAAAACACTCTTTGAGCGAATTCTCACCAATACCCATGTAATTTACATTGTTTACATAACCATGGAATTCCGTATTACGAGCATGTTTGATGCATCACGGATTCCTCAAACATGCACTTCTGAGTTGTGAACATGCGCATGACTGATGTTTCAACCACCAAACAAATTTCCTATGCACTCTGAAATATTTACTTTGACTTTGTAGCTTCTTCCTATCACCAGTTTCCATACTCACACTTTGATCCCACAAAAACCCTCTTGGAGCGAATTCTTCCCTAGAGATATGTAAGTTGAATATATTCCATCTACATGATATTTCGTGTTCCGTACATGCTACATACATGACGGATTCGACAAATATACATTCCTGAGTTGAGGTCATCTGGATTTCTAATCTTTCCTCCTCTATAAATGTAATATTTTCATCTAGACATGTGTGCACATTTTCACAAGCTTTCCCTAACACCAGGTTCGAATTCGTGCTTTTTTCACAGAAACATAGTTTTCAGCGATTTCCACCTAACAGATATGTAATTTACATGTATTCCAACAACATGGCATTCCGGGTTCCGTACATGCTACATGTATGACGGATTTGGCAATCATGAGTTTCTGACTTGTGAGCATGTGGATTACAGACCTTTCAAACTCCGAACAAGGCGTATATAAATTTAGAAATATTTACTCTGACTTCATAGGTTTTTTCTATCACCAGGTTCTAAAATCTGACATTTGGCACCAGAAAACACTCTTTGAGCGAATTCTCACCAATACCCATGTAATTTACATTGTTTACATAACCATGGAATTCCGTATTACGAGCATGTTTCATGCATCACGGATTCCTCAAACATGCACTTCTGAGTTGTGAACATGCGCTTGACTGATGTTTCAACCACCAAACAAGTTACCTATGCACTCTGAAATATTTGCTTTGACTTTGTAGCTTCTTCCTATCACCAGTTTCAATACTCACACTTTGATCCCACAAAAGCCCTCTTGGAGCGAATTCTTCCCAAGAGATATGTAAGTTGAATATATTCCATCTACATGATATTTCGTGTTCCGTACATGCTACATACATGACGGATTCGACAAATATACATTCCTGAGTTGAGGTCATCTGGATTACTAATCTTTCCTCCTCTATAAAAGTAATATTTTCATCTAGACACGTGTGCACATTTTCACAAGCTTTCCCTAACACCAGGTTCGAATTCGTGCTTTTTTCCCAGAAACAGTTTTCAGCGATTTCCACCTAACAGATATGTAATTTACATGTATTCCAACAACATGGCATTCTGGGTTCCGTACATGCTACATGTATGACGGATTTGGCAATCATGCGTTTCTGACTTGTGTGCATGTGGATTACAGACCTTTCAACCTCCGAACAAGGCGTATATAAATTTAGAAATATTTACTCTGACTTCATAGGTTTTTCCTATCACCAGGTTCTAAAATCGGACATTTGGCACCAGAAAACACTCTTTGAGCGAATTCTCACCAATACCCATGTAATTTACATTGTTTACATAACCATGGAATTCCGTAGTACGAGCATGTTTCATGCATCACGGATTCCTCAAACATGCACTTCTGAGTTGTGAACATGCGCATGACTGATGTTTCAACCACCAAACAAGTTACCTATGCACTCTGAAATATTTACTTTGACTTTGTAGCTTCTTCCTATCACCAGTTTCAATACTCACACTTTGATCCCACAAAAACCCTCTTGGAGCGAATTCTTTCCTAGAGATATGTAAGTTGAATAGATTCCATCTGCATGATATTCCGTGTTCCGTACATGCTACATACATGACGGATTCGACAAATATACATTCCTGAGTTGAGGTCATCTGGATTACTAATCTTTCCTCCTCTATAAAAGTAATATTTTCATCTAGACACGTGTGCACATTTTCACAGGCTTTCCCTAACACCAGGTTCGAATTAGTGCTTTTTTCACAGAAATATAGTTTTCAGCGATTTCCACCTAGCAGATATGTAATTTATATGTATTCCAACAACATGGCCTTCCGGGTTCCGTACATGCTACATGTATGACGGATTTGGCAATCATGCGTTTCTGACTTGTGAGCATGTGGATTACAGACCTTTCAACCTCCGAACAAGGCGTATATAAATTTAGAAATATTTACTCTGACTTCATAGGTTTTTCCTATCACCAGGTTCTAAAATCGGACTTTTGGCACCAGAAAACACTCTTTGAGCGAATTCTCACCAATACCCATGTAAATTTCATTGTTTACATAACCATGGAATTCCGTATTACGAGCATGTTTCATGCATCACGGATTCCTCAAACATGCACTTGTGAGTTGTGAACATGCGCATGACTGATGTTTCAACCACCAAACAAGTTACCTATGCATTCTGAAATATTTACTTTGACTTTGTAGCTTCTTCCTATCACCAGTTTCAATACTCACACTTTGATCCCACAAAAACCCTCTTGGAGCGAATACTACCCTAGAGATATGTAAGTTGAATAGATTCCATCTACATGATATTCCGTGTTCCGTACATGCTACATACATGACGGATTCGACAAATATACATTCCTGAGTTGAGGTCATCTGGAATACTAATCTTTCCTCCTCTATAAAAGTAATATTTTCATCTAGACACGTGTGCACATTTTCACAAGCTTTCCCTAACACCAGGTTCGAATTAGTGCTTTTTTCCCAGAAACATAGTTTTCAGCGATTTCCACCTAAAAATATGTAATTTACATGTATTCGAACAACATGGCATTCCGGGTTCCGTACATGCTACATGTATGACGGATTTGGCAATCATGCGTTTCTGACTTGTGAGCATGTGGATTACAGACCTTTCAACCTCCGAACAAGGCGTATATAAATTTAGAAATATTTACTCTGACTTCATAGGGTTTTCCTATCACCAGTTTCTAACATCGGACATTTGGCACCAGAAAACACTCTTTGAGCGAATTCTCATCAATACCCTTGTAATTTACATTGTTTACATAACCATGGAATTCCGTATTACGAGCATGTTTCATGCATCACGGATTCCTCAAACATGCACTTCTGAGTTGTGAACATGCGCATGACTGATGTTTCAACCACCAAACAAATTTCCTATGCACTCTGAAATATTTACTTTGACTTTGTAGCTTCTTCCTTTCACCAGTTTCAATACTCACACTTTGATCCCACAAAAACCCTCTTGGAGCGAATTCTTCCCTAGAGATATGTAAGTTGAATATATTCCATCTACATGATATTTCGTGTTCCGTACATGCTACATACATGACGGATTCGACAAATATACATTCCTGAGTTGAGGTCATCTGGATTACTAATCTTTCCTCCTCTATAAATGTAATATTTTCATCTAGACATGTGTGCACATTTTCACAAACTTTCCCTGACACCAGGTTCGAATTCGTGCTTTTTTCACAGAAACATAGTTTTCAGCGATTTCCACCTAACAGATATGTAATTTAAATGTATTCCAACAACATGGCATTCCGGGTTCCGTACATGCTACATTTATGACGGATTTGGCAATCATGAGTTTCTGACTTGTGAGCATGTGGATTACAGACCTTTCAAACTCCGAACAAGGCGTATATAAATTTAGAAATATTTACTCTGACTTCATAGGTTTTTCCTATCACCAGGTTCTAAAATCGGACATTTGGCACCAGAAAACACTCTTTGAGCGAATTCTCACCAATACCCATGTAATTTACATTGTTTACATAACCATGGAATTCCGTATTACGAGCATGTTTCATGCATCACGGATTCCTCAAACATGCACTTCTGAGTTGTGAACATGCGCATGACTGATGTTTCAACCACCAAACAAGTTACCTATGCACTCTGAAATATTTGCTTTGACTTTGTAGCTTCTTCCTATCACCAGTTTCAATACTCACACTTTGATCCCACAAAAACCCTCTTGGAGCGAATTCTTCCCTAGAGATATGTAAGTTGAATAGATTCCATCTACATGATATTCCGTGTTCCGTACATGCTACCTACATACATGACGGATTCGACAAATATACATTCCTGAGTTGAGGTCATCTGGATTACTAATCTTTCCTCCTCTATAAAAGTAATATTTTCATCTAGACACGTGTGCACATTTTCACAAGCTTTCCCTAACACCAGGTTCGAATTAGTGCTTTTTTCACAGAAATATAGTTTTCAGCGATTTCCACCTAACAGATATGTAATTTATATGTATTCCAACAACATGGCATTCCGGGTTCCGTACATGCTACATGTATGACGGATTTGGCAATCATGCGTTTCTGACTTGTGAGCATGTGGATTACAGACCTTTCAACCTCCGAACAAGGCGTATATAAATTTAGAAATATTGACTCTGACTTCATAGGTTTTTGCTATCACCAGGTTCTAAAATCGGACTTTTGGCACCAGAAAACACTCTTTGAGCGAATTCTCACCAATACCCTTGTAATTTACATTGTTTACATAACCATGGAATTCCGTATTACGAGCATGTTTCATGCATCAAGGATTCCTCTAACATGCACTTCTGAGTTGTGAACATGCGCATGACTGATGTTTCAACCACCAAACAAGTTACCTATGCACTCTGAAATATTTGCTTTGACTTTGTAGCTTCTTCCTATCACCAGTTTCAATACTCACACTTTGATCCCACAAAAACCCTCTTGGAGCGAATTCTTCACTAGAGATATGTAAGTTGAATAGATTCCATCTACATGATATTCCGTGTTCCGTACATGCTACATACATGACGGATTCGACAAATATACATTCCTGAGTTGAGTTCATCTGGATTACTAATCTTTCCTCCTCTATAAAAGGAATATTTTCATCTAGACACGTGTGCACATTTTCACAAGCTTTCCCTAACACCAGGTTCGAATTCGTGCTTTTTTCACAGAAACATAGTTTTCAGCGATTTCCACCTAACAGATATGTAATTTACATGTATTCCAACAACATGGCATTCCGGGTTCCGTACATGCTACATGTATGACGGATTTGGCAATCATGCGTTTCTGACTTGTGAGCATGTGGATTACAGACCTTTCAACCTCCGAACAAGGCGTATATAAATTTAGAAATATTTACTCTGACTTCATAGGTTTTTCCTATCACCAGTTTCTAAAATCGGACATTTGGCACCAGAAAACACTCTTTGAGCGAATTCTCACCAATACCCATGTAATTTACATTGTTTACATAACCATGGAATTCCGTATTACGAGCATGTTTTATGCATCACGGATTCCTCAAACATGCACTTGTGAGTTGTGGACATGCGCATGACTGATGTTTCAACCACCAAACAAGTTACCTATGCATTCTGAAATATTTACTTTGACTTTGTAGCTTCTTCCTATCACCAGTTTCAATACTCACACTTGGATCCCACAAAAACCCTCTTGGAGCGAATACTTCCCTAGAGATATGTAATTTGAAAAGATTCCATCTGCATGATATTCCATGTTCCGTACATGCTACATACATGACGGATTCGACAAATATACATTCCTGAGTTGAGGTCATCTGGATTACTAATCTTTCCTCCTCTATAAAAGTAATATTTTCATCTAGACACGTGTGCACATTTTCACAAACTTTCCCTAACACCAGATTCGAATTAGTGCTTTTTTCACAGAAACATAGTTTTCAGCGATTTCCACCTAACAGATATGTAATTTACATGTATTCCAACAACATGGCATTCCGGGTTCCGTACATGCTACATGTATGACGGATTTGGCAATCATGCGTTTCTGACTTGTGAGCATGTGGATTACAGACCTTTCAACCTCCGAACAAGGCGTATATAAATTTAGAAATATTTACTCTGACTTCATAGGTTTTTCCTATCACCAGGTTCTAAAATCGGACATTTGGCACCAGAAAACACTCTTTGAGCGAATTCTCACCAATACCCATGTAATTTACATTGTTTACATAACCATGGAATTCCGTAGTACGAGCATGTTTCATGCATCACGGATTCCTCAAACATGCACTTCTGAGTTGTGAACATGCGCATGACTGATGTTTCAACCACCAAACAATTTACCAATGCACTCTGAAATATTTACTTTGACTTTGTAGCTTCTTCCTATCACCAGTTTCAATACTCACACTTTGATCCCACAAAAACACTCTTGGAGCGAATTCTTCCCTAGAGATATGTAAGTTGAATAGATTCCATCTACATGATATTCCGTGTTCCGTACATGCTACATACATGACGGATTCGACAAATATACATTCCTGAGTTGAGGTCATCTGGATTACTAATCTTTCCTCCTCTATAAAAGTAATATTTTCATCTAGACACGTGTGCACATTTTCACAAGCTTTCCCTAACACCAGGTTCGAATTAGTGCTTTTTTCACAGAAATATAGTTTTCAGCGATTTCCACCTAACAGATATGTAATTTATATGTATTCCAACAACATGGCATTCCGGGTTCCGTACATGCTACATGTATGACGGATTTGGCAATCATGCGTTTCTGACTTGTGAGCATGTGGATTACAGACCTTTCAACCTCCGAACAAGGCGTATATAAATTTAGAAATATTGACTCTGACTTCATAGGTTTTTGCTATCAACAGGTTCTAAAATCGGACTTTGGCACCAGAAAACACTCTTTGAGCGAATTCTCACCAATACCCTTGTAATTTACATTGTTTACATAACCATGGAATTCCGTATTACGAGCATGTTTCATGCATCAAGGATTCCTCTAACATGCACTTCTGAGTTGTGAACATGCGCATGACTGATGTTTCAACCACCAAACAAGTTACCTATGCACTCTGAAATATTTGCTTTGACTTTGTAGCTTCTTCCTATCACCAGTTTCAATACTCACACTTTGATCCCACAAAAACCCTCTTGGAGCGAATTCTTCCCTAGAGATATGTAAGTTGAATAGATTCCATCTACATGATATTCCGTGTTCCGTACATGCTACCTACATACATGACGGATTCGACAAATATACATTCCTGAGTTGAGGTCATCTGGATTACTAATCTTTCCTCCTCTATAAAAGTAATATTTTCATCTAGACACGTGTGCACATTTTCACAAGCTTTCCCTAACACCAGGTTCGAATTAGTGCTTTTTTCACAGAAATATAGTTTTCAGCGATTTCCACCTAACAGATATGTAATTTATATGTATTCCAACAACATGGCATTCCGGGTTCCGTACATGCTACATGTATGACGGATTTGGCAATCATGCGTTTCTGACTTGTGAGCATGTGGATTACAGACCTTTCAACCTCCGAACAAGGCGTATATAAATTTAGAAATATTGACTCTGACTTCATAGGTTTTTGCTATCACCAGGTTCTAAAATCGGACTTTTGGCACCAGAAAACACTCTTTGAGCGAATTCTCACCAATACCCTTGTAATTTACATTGTTTACATAACCATGGAATTCCGTATTACGAGCATGTTTCATGCATCAAGGATTCCTCTAACATGCACTTCTGAGTTGTGAACATGCGCATGACTGATGTTTCAACCACCAAACAAGTTACCTATGCACTCTGAAATATTTGCTTTGACTTTGTAGCTTCTTCCTATCACCAGTTTCAATACTCACACTTTGATCCCACAAAAACCCTCTTGGAGCGAATTCTTCACTAGAGATATGTAAGTTGAATAGATTCCATCTACATGATATTCCGTGTTCCGTACATGCTACATACATGACGGATTCGACAAATATACATTCCTGAGTTGAGTTCATCTGGATTACTAATCTTTCCTCCTCTATAAAAGGAATATTTTCATCTAGACACGTGTGCACATTTTCACAAGCTTTCCCTAACACCAGGTTCGAATTCGTGCTTTTTTCACAGAAACATAGTTTTCAGCGATTTCCACCTAACAGATATGTAATTTACATGTATTCCAACAACATGGCATTCCGGGTTCCGTACATGCTACATGTATGACGGATTTGGCAATCATGCGTTTCTGACTTGTGAGCATGTGGATTACAGACCTTTCAACCTCCGAACAAGGCGTATATAAATTTAGAAATATTTACTCTGACTTCATAGGTTTTTCCTATCACCAGTTTCTAAAATCGGACATTTGGCACCAGAAAACACTCTTTGAGCGAATTCTCACCAATACCCATGTAATTTACATTGTTTACATAACCATGGAATTCCGTATTACGAGCATGTTTTATGCATCACGGATTCCTCAAACATGCACTTGTGAGTTGTGGACATGCGCATGACTGATGTTTCAACCACCAAACAAGTTACCTATGCATTCTGAAATATTTACTTTGACTTTGTAGCTTCTTCCTATCACCAGTTTCAATACTCACACTTGGATCCCACAAAAACCCTCTTGGAGCGAATACTTCCCTAGAGATATGTAATTTGAAAAGATTCCATCTGCATGATATTCCATGTTCCGTACATGCTACATACATGACGGATTCGACAAATATACATTCCTGAGTTGAGGTCATCTGGATTACTAATCTTTCCTCCTCTATAAAAGTAATATTTTCATCTAGACACGTGTGCACATTTTCACAAACTTTCCCTAACACCAGATTCGAATTAGTGCTTTTTTCACAGAAACATAGTTTTCAGCGATTTCCACCTAACAGATATGTAATTTACATGTATTCCAACAACATGGCATTCCGGGTTCCGTACATGCTACATGTATGACGGATTTGGCAATCATGCGTTTCTGACTTGTGAGCATGTGGATTACAGACCTTTCAACCTCCGAACAAGGCGTATATAAATTTAGAAATATTTACTCTGACTTCATAGGTTTTTCCTATCACCAGGTTCTAAAATCGGACATTTGGCACCAGAAAACACTCTTTGAGCGAATTCTCACCAATACCCATGTAATTTACATTGTTTACATAACCATGGAATTCCGTAGTACGAGCATGTTTCATGCATCACGGATTCCTCAAACATGCACTTCTGAGTTGTGAACATGCGCATGACTGATGTTTCAACCACCAAACAATTTACCAATGCACTCTGAAATATTTACTTTGACTTTGTAGCTTCTTCCTATCACCAGTTTCAATACTCACACTTTGATCCCACAAAAACACTCTTGGAGCGAATTCTTCCCTAGAGATATGTAAGTTGAATAGATTCCATCTACATGATATTCCGTGTTCCGTACATGCTACATACATGACGGATTCGACAAATATACATTCCTGAGTTGAGGTCATCTGGATTACTAATCTTTCCTCCTCTATAAAAGTAATATTTTCATCTAGACACGTGTGCACATTTTCACAAGCTTTCCCTAACACCAGGTTCGAATTAGTGCTTTTTTCACAGAAATATAGTTTTCAGCGATTTCCACCTAACAGATATGTAATTTATATGTATTCCAACAACATGGCATTCCGGGTTCCGTACATGCTACATGTATGACGGATTTGGCAATCATGCGTTTCTGACTTGTGAGCATGTGGATTACAGACCTTTCAACCTCCGAACAAGGCGTATATAAATTTAGAAATATTGACTCTGACTTCATAGGTTTTTGCTATCAACAGGTTCTAAAATCGGACTTTGGCACCAGAAAACACTCTTTGAGCGAATTCTCACCAATACCCTTGTAATTTACATTGTTTACATAACCATGGAATTCCGTATTACGAGCATGTTTCATGCATCAAGGATTCCTCTAACATGCACTTCTGAGTTGTGAACATGCGCATGACTGATGTTTCAACCACCAAACAAGTTACCTATGCACTCTGAAATATTTGCTTTGACTTTGTAGCTTCTTCCTATCACCAGTTTCAATACTCACACTTTGATCCCACAAAAACCCTCTTGGAGCGAATTCTTCCCTAGAGATATGTAAGTTGAATAGATTCCATCTACATGATATTCCGTGTTCCGTACATGCTACCTACATACATGACGGATTCGACAAATATACATTCCTGAGTTGAGGTCATCTGGATTACTAATCTTTCCTCCTCTATAAAAGTAATATTTTCATCTAGACACGTGTGCACATTTTCACAAGCTTTCCCTAACACCAGGTTCGAATTAGTGCTTTTTTCACAGAAATATAGTTTTCAGCGATTTCCACCTAACAGATATGTAATTTATATGTATTCCAACAACATGGCATTCCGGGTTCCGTACATGCTACATGTATGACGGATTTGGCAATCATGCGTTTCTGACTTGTGAGCATGTGGATTACAGACCTTTCAACCTCCGAACAAGGCGTATATAAATTTAGAAATATTGACTCTGACTTCATAGGTTTTTGCTATCACCAGGTTCTAAAATCGGACTTTTGGCACCAGAAAACACTCTTTGAGCGAATTCTCACCAATACCCTTGTAATTTACATTGTTTACATAACCATGGAATTCCGTATTACGAGCATGTTTCATGCATCAAGGATTCCTCTAACATGCACTTCTGAGTTGTGAACATGCGCATGACTGATGTTTCAACCACCAAACAAGTTACCTATGCACTCTGAAATATTTGCTTTGACTTTGTAGCTTCTTCCTATCACCAGTTTCAATACTCACACTTTGATCCCACAAAAACCCTCTTGGAGCGAATTCTTCACAAGAGATATGTAAGTTGAATAGATTCCATCTACATGATATTCCGTGTTCCGTACATGCTACATACATGACGGATTCGACAAATATACATTCCTGAGTTGAGTTCATCTGGATTACTAATCTTTCCTCCTCTATAAAAGGAATATTTTCATCTAGACACGTGTGCACATTTTCACAAGCTTTCCCTAACACCAGGTTCGAATTCGTGCTTTTTTCACAGAAACATAGTTTTCAGCGATTTCCACCTAACAGATATGTAATTTACATGTATTCCAACAACATGGCATTCCGGGTTCCGTACATGCTACATGTATGACGGATTTGGCAATCATGCGTTTCTGACTTGTGAGCATGTGGATTACAGACCTTTCAACCTCCGAACAAGGCGTATATAAATTTAGAAATATTTACTCTGACTTCATAGGTTTTTCCTATCACCAGTTTCTAAAATCGGACATTTGGCACCAGAAAACACTCTTTGAGCGAATTCTCACCAATACCCATGTAATTTACATTGTTTACATAACCATGGAATTCCGTATTACGAGCATGTTTTATGCATCACGGATTCCTCAAACATGCACTTGTGAGTTGTGGACATGCGCATGACTGATGTTTCAACCACCAAACAAGTTACCTATGCATTCTGAAATATTTACTTTGACTTTGTAGCTTCTTCCTATCACCAGTTTCAATACTCACACTTGGATCCCACAAAAACCCTCTTGGAGCGAATACTTCCCTAGAGATATGTAATTTGAAAAGATTCCATCTGCATGATATTCCATGTTCCGTACATGCTACATACATGACGGATTCGACAAATATACATTCCTGAGTTGAGGTCATCTGGATTACTAATCTTTCCTCCTCTATAAAAGTAATATTTTCATCTAGACACGTGTGCACATTTTCACAAACTTTCCCTAACACCAGATTCGAATTAGTGCTTTTTTCACAGAAACATAGTTTTCAGCGATTTCCACCTAACAGATATGTAATTTACATGTATTCCAACAACATGGCATTCCGGGTTCCGTACATGCTACATGTATGACGGATTTGGCAATCATGCGTTTCTGACTTGTGAGCATGTGGATTACAGACCTTTCATCCTCCGAACAAGGCGTATATAAATTTAGAAATATTTACTCTGACTTCATAGGTTTTTCCTATCACCAGGTTCTAAAATCGGACATTTGGCACCAGAAAACACTCTTTGAGCGAATTCTCACCAATACCCATGTAATTTACATTGTTTACATAACCATGGAATTCCGTAGTACGAGCATGTTTCATGCATCACGGATTCCTCAAACATGCACTTCTGAGTTGTGAACATGCGCATGACTGATGTTTCAACCACCAAACAATTTACCAATGCACTCTGAAATATTTACTTTGACTTTGTAGCTTCTTCCTATCACCAGTTTCAATACTCACACTTTGATCCCACAAAAACACTCTTGGAGCGAATTCTTCCCTAGAGATATGTAAGTTGAATAGATTCCATCTACATGATATTCCGTGTTCCGTACATGCTACATACATGACGGATTCGACAAATATACATTCCTGAGTTGAGGTCATCTGGATTACTAATCTTTCCTCCTCTATAAAAGTAATATTTTCATCTAGACACGTGTGCACATTTTCACAAGCTTTCCCTAACACCAGGTTCGAATTAGTGCTTTTTTCACAGAAATATAGTTTTCAGCGATTTCCACCTAACAGATATGTAATTTATATGTATTCCAACAACATGGCATTCCGGGTTCCGTACATGCTACATGTATGACGGATTTGGCAATCATGCGTTTCTGACTTGTGAGCATGTGGATTACAGACCTTTCAACCTCCGAACAAGGCGTATATAAATTTAGAAATATTGACTCTGACTTCATAGGTTTTTGCTATCAACAGGTTCTAAAATCGGACTTTGGCACCAGAAAACACTCTTTGAGCGAATTCTCACCAATACCCTTGTAATTTACATTGTTTACATAACCATGGAATTCCGTATTACGAGCATGTTTCATGCATCAAGGATTCCTCTAACATGCACTTCTGAGTTGTGAACATGCGCATGACTGATGTTTCAACCACCAAACAAGTTACCTATGCACTCTGAAATATTTGCTTTGACTTTGTAGCTTCTTCCTATCACCAGTTTCAATACTCACACTTTGATCCCACAAAAACCCTCTTGGAGCGAATTCTTCACTAGAGATATGTAAGTTGAATAGATTCCATCTACATGATATTCCGTGTTCCGTACATGCTACATACATGACGGATTCGACAAATATACATTCCTGAGTTGAGGTCATCTGGATTACTAATCTTTCCTCCTCTATAAAAGGAATATTTTCATCTAGACACGTGTGCACATTTTCACAAGCTTTCCCTAACACCAGGTTCGAATTCGTGCTTTTTTCACAGAAACATAGTTTTCAGCGATTTCCACCTAACAGATATGTAATTTACATGTATTCCAACAACATGGCATTCCGGGTTCCGTACATGCTACATGTATGACGGATTTGGCAATCATGCGTTTCTGACTTGTGAGCATGTGGATTACAGACCTTTCAACCTCCGAACAAGGCGTATATAAATTTAGAAATATTTACTCTGACTTCATAGGTTTTTCCTATCACCAGTTTCTAAAATCGGACATTTGGCACCAGAAAACACTCTTTGAGCGAATTCTCACCAATACCCATGTAATTTACATTGTTTACATAACCATGGAATTCCGTATTACGAGCATGTTTTATGCATCACGGATTCCTCAAACATGCACTTGTGAGTTGTGGACATGCGCATGACTGATGTTTCAACCACCAAACAAGTTACCTATGCATTCTGAAATATTTACTTTGACTTTGTAGCTTCTTCCTATCACCAGTTTCAATACTCACACTTGGATCCCACAAAAACCCTCTTGGAGCGAATACTTCCCTAGAGATATGTAATTTGAAAAGATTCCATCTGCATGATATTCCATGTTCCGTACATGCTACATACATGACGGATTCGACAAATATACATTCCTGAGTTGAGGTCATCTGGATTACTAATCTTTCCTCCTCTATAAAAGTAATATTTTCATCTAGACACGTGTGCACTTTTTCACAAACTTTCCCTAACACCAGATTCGAATTAGTGCTTTTTTCACAGAAACATAGTTTTCAGCGATTTCCACCTAACAGATATGTAATTTACATGTATTCCAACAACATGGCATTCCGGGTTCCGTACATGATACATGTATGACGGATTTGGCAATCATGCGTTTCTGACTTGTGAGCATGTGGATTACAGACCTTTCAACCTCCGAACAAGGCGTATATAAATTTAGAAATATTTACTCTGACTTCATAGGTTTTTCCTATCACCAGGTTCTAAAATCGGACATTTGGCACCAGAAAACACTCTTTGAGCGAATTCTCACCAATACCCATGTAATTTACATTGTTTACATAACCATGGAATTCCGTAGTACGAGCATGTTTCATGCATCACGGATTCCTCAAACATGCACTTCTGAGTTGTGAACATGCGCATGACTGATGTTTCAACCACCAAACAATTTACCAATGCACTCTGAAATATTTACTTTGACTTTGTAGCTTCTTCCTATCACCAGTTTCAATACTCACACTTTGATCCCACAAAAACCCTCTTGGAGCGAATTCTTCCCTAGAGATATGTAAGTTGAATAGATTCCATCTACATGATATTCCGTGTTCCGTACATGCTACATACATGACGGATTCGACAAATATACATTCCTGAGTTGAGGTCATCTGGATTACTAATCTTTCCTCCTCTATAAAAGTAATATTTTCATCTAGACACGTGTGCACATTTTCACAATCTTTCCCTAACACCAGGTTCGAATTAGTGCTTTTTTCACAGAAATATAGTTTTCAGCGATTTCCACCTAACAGATATGTAATTTATATGTATTCCAACAACATGGCATTCCGGGTTCGGTACATGCTACATGTATGACGGATTTGGCAATCATGCGTTTCTGACTTGTGAGCATGTGGATTACAGACCTTTCAACCTCCGAACAAGGCGTATATAAATTTAGAAATATTTACTCTGACTTCATAGGTTTTTCCTATCACCAGGTTCTAAAATCGGACTTTTGGCACCAGAAAACACTCTTTGAGCGAATTCTCACCAATACCCATGTAATTTACATTGTTTACATAACCATGGAATTCTGTATTACGAGCATGTTTCATGCATCACGGATTCCTCAAACATGCACTTGTGAGTTGTGAACATGCGCATGACTGATGTTTCAACCACCAAACAAGTTACCTATGCATTCTGAAATATTTACTTTGACTTTGTAGCTTCTTCCTATCACCAGTTTCAATACTCACACTTTGATCCCACAAAAACCCTCTTGGAGCGAATACTTCCCTAGAGATATGTAAGTTGAATAGATACCATCTACATGATATTCCGTGTTCCGTACATGCTACATAAATGACGGATTCGACAAATATACATTCCTGAGTTGAGGTCATCTGGAATACTAATATTTATTCCTCTATAAAAGTAATATTTTCATCTAGACACGTGTGCACATTTTCACAAGCTTTCCCTAACACCAGGTTCGAATTAGTGCTTTTTTCACAGAAACATATTTTTCAGCGATTTCCACCTAAAAATATGTAATTTACATGTATTCAAACAACATGGCATTCCGGGTTCCGTACATGCTACATGTATGACGGATTTGGCAATCATGCGTTTCTGACTTGTGAGCATGTGGATTACAGACCTTTCAACCTCCGAACAAGGCGTATATAAATTTAGAAATATTTACTCTGACTTCATAGGTTTTTCCTATAACCAGGTTCTAAAATCGGACATTTGGCACCAGAAAACACTCTTTGAGCGAATTCTCAACAATACCCATGTAATTTACATTGTTTACATAACCATGGAATTCCGTATTACGAGCATGTTTCATGCATCACGGATTCCTCAAACATGCACTTCTGAGTTGTGAACATGCGCATGACTGATGTTTCAACCACCAAACAAGTTACCTATGCACTCTGAAATATTTACTTTGACTTTGTAGCTTCTTCCTATCACCAGTTTCAATACTCACACTTTGATCCCACAAAAACCCTCTTGGAGCGAATTCTTCCCTAGAGATATGTAAGTTGAATAGATTCCATCTACATGATATTCCGTGTTCCGTACATGCTACATACATGACGGATTCGACAAATATACATTCCTGAGTTGAGGTCATCTGGATTACTAATCTTTCCTCCTCTATAAAAGAAATATTTTCATCTAGACACTTGTGCACATTTTCACAAGCTTTCCCTAACACCAGGTTCGAATTAGTGCTTTTTTCACAGAAACATAGTTTTCAGCGATATCCCCCTAATAGATATGTAATTTAAATGTATTCCAACAACATGGCATTCCGGGTTCCGTACATGCTACATGTATGACGGATTTGGCAATCATGAGTTTCTGACTTGTGAGCATGTGGATTACAGACCTTTCAAAGTCCGAACAAGGCGTATATAAATTTAGAAATATTTACTCTGACTTCATAGGTTTTTCCTATCACCAGGTTCTAAAATCGGACATTTGGCACCAGAAAACACTCTTTGAGCGAATTCTCACCAATACCCATGTAATTTACATTGTTTACATAACCATGGAATTCCGTATTACGAGCATGTTTCATGCATCAAGGATTCCACTAACATGCACTTCTGAGTTGTGAACATGCGCATGACTGATGTTTCAACCACCAAACAAGTTACCTATGCACTCTGAAATATTTACTTTGACTTTTTAGCTTCTTCCTATCACCAGTTTCAATACTCACACTTTGATCCCACAAAAACCCTCTTCGAGCGAATTCTTCCCTAGAGATATGTAAGTTGAATAGATTCCATCTACATGATATTCCGTGTTCCGTACATGCTACATACATGACGGATTCGACAAATATACATTCCTGAGTTGAGGTCATCTGGATTACTAATCTTTCCTCCTGTAAAAAAGTAATATATTCATCTAGACACGTTTGCACATTTTCACAAGCTTTCCCTAACACCAGGTTCGAATTCATGCTTTTTTCACAGAAACATAGTTTTCAGCGATTTCCACCTAACAGATATATAATTTACATGTATTCCAACAACATGGAATTCCGGGTTCCGTACATGCTACATGTAGGACGGATTTGGCAATCATGCGTTTCTGACTTGTGAGCATGTGGATTACAGACCTTTCATCCTCCGAACAAGGCGTATATAAATTTAGAAATATTTACTCTGACTTCATAGGTTTTTCCTATCACCAGGTTCTAAAATCGGACATTTGGCACCAGAAAACACTCTTTGAGCGAATTCTCACCAATACCCATGTAATTTACATTGTTTACATAACCATGGAATTTCGTATTACGAGCATGTTTCATGCATCACGGATTCCTCCAACATGCACTTCTGAGTTGTGAACATGCGCATGACTGATGTTTCAACAACCAAACAAATTACCTATGCACTCTGAAATATTTACTTTGACTTTGTAGCTTCTTCCTATCACCAGTTTCAATACTCACACTTTGATCCCACAAAAACCCTCTTGGAGCGAATTCTTCCCTAGAGATATGTAAGTTGAATATATTCCATCTACATGATATTTCGTGTTCCGTACATGCTACATACATGACGGATTCGACAAATATTCATTCCTGAGTTGAGGTCATCTGGATTACTAATCTTTCCTCCTCTATAAAAGGAATATTTTCATCTAGACACTTGTGCACATTTTCACAAGCTTTCCCTAACACCAGGTTCGAATTAGTGCTTTTTTCACAGAAACATAGTTTTCAGCGATATCCCCCTTATAGATATGTAATTTACATGTATTCCAACAACATGGCATTCCGGGTTCCGTACATGCTACATGTGTGACGGATTTGGCAATCATGAGTTTCTGACTTGTGAGCATGTGGATTACAGACCTTTCAAACTCCGAACAAGGCGTATATAAATTTAGAAATATTTACTCTGACTTCATAGGTTTTTCCTATCACCAGGTTCTAAAATCGGACATTTGGCACCAGAAAACACTCTTTGAGCGAATTCTCACCAATACCCATGTAATTTACATTGTTTACATAACCATGGAATTCCGTATTACGAGCATGTTTCATGCATCAAGGATTCCTCTAACATGCACTTCTGAGTTGTGAACATGCGCATGACTGATGTTTCAACCACCAAACAAGTTACCTATGCACTCTGAAATATTTACTTTGACTTTGTAGCTTCTTCCTATCACCAGTTTCAATACTCACACTTTGATCCCACAAAAACCCTCTTGGAGCGAATTCTTCCCTAGAGATATGTAAGTTGAATAGATTCCATCTACATGATATTCCGTGTTCCGTACATGCTACATACATGACGGATTCGACAAATATACATTCCTGAGTTGAGGTCATCTGGATTACTAATCTTTCCTCCTCTATAAAAGTAATATTTTCATCTAGACACGTGTGCACATTTTCACAAGCTTTCCCTAACACCAGGTTCGAATTCGTGCTTTTTTCACAGAAACATAGTTTTCAGCGATTTCCACCTAACAGATATATAATTTACATGTATTCCAACAACATGGAATTCCGGGTTCCGTACATGCTACATGTAGGACGGATTTGGCAATCATGCGTTTCTGACTTGTGAGCATGTGGATTACAGACCTTTCATCCTCCGAACAAGGCGTATATAAATTTAGAAATATTTACTCTGACTTCATAAGTTTTTCTATCACCAGGTTCTAAAATCGGACATTTGGCACCAGAAAACACTCTTTGAGCGAATTCTCACCAATACCCATGTAATTTACATTGTTTACATAACCATGGAATTTCGTATTACGAGCATGTTTCATGCATCACGGATTCCTCCAACATGCACTTCTGAGTTGTGAACATGCGCATGACTGATGTTTCAACAACCAAACAAATTACCTATGCACTCTGAAATATTTACTTTGACTTTGTAGCTTCTTCCTATCACCAGTTTCAATACTCACACTTTGATCCCACAAAAACCCTCTTGGAGCGAATTCTTCCCTAGAGATATGTAAGTTGAATATATTCCATCTACATGATATTTCGTGTTCCGTACATGCTACATACATGACGGATTCGACAAATATACATTCCTGAGTTGAGGTCATCTGGATTACTAATCTTTCCTCCTCTATAAAAGGAATATTTTCATCTAGACACTTGTGCACATTTTCACAAGCTTTCCCTAAAACCAGGTTCGAATTCGTGCTTTTTTCACAGAAACATAGTTTTCAGCGATTTCCACCTAAAAGATATATAATTTACATGTATTCCAACAACATGGCATTCCGGGTTCCGTACATGCTACATGTATGACGGATTTGGCAATCATGAGTTTCTGACTTGTGAGCATGTGGATTACAGACCTTTCAACCTCCGAACAAGGCGTATATAAATTTAGAAATATTTACTCTGACTTCATAGGTTTTTCCTATCACCAGGTTCTAAAATCGGACATTTGGCACCAGAAAACACTCTTTGAGCGAATTCTCACCAATACCCATGTAATTTACATTGTTTACATAACCATGGAATTCCGTATTACGAGCATGTTTCATGCATCACGGATTGCTCAAACATGCACTTCTGAGTTGTGAACATGCGCATGACTGATGTTTCAACCACCAAACAAGTTACCTATGCACTCTGAAATATTTACTTTGACTTTGTAGCTTCTTCCTATCACCAGTTTCAATACTCACACTTTGATCCCACAAAAACCCTCTTGGAGCGAATTCTTCCCTAGAGATATGTAAGTTGAATAGATTCCATCTACATGATATTCCGTGTTCCGTACATGCTACATACATGACGGATTCGACAAATATACATTCCTGAGTTGAGGTCATCTGGATTACTAATCTTTCCTCCTCTATAAAAGAAATATTTTCATCTAGACACTTGTGCACATTTTCACAAGCTTTCCCTAACACCAGGTTCGAATTAGTGCTTTTTTCACAGAAACATAGTTTTCAGCGATATCCCCCTAATAGATATGTAATTTAAATGTATTCCAACAACATGGCATTCCGGGTTCCGTACATGCTACATGTATGACGGATTTGGCAATCATGAGTTTCTGACTTGTGAGCATGTGGATTACAGACCTTTCAAAGTCCGAACAAGGCGTATATAAATTTAGAAATATTTACTCTGACTTCATAGGTTTTTCCTATCACCAGGTTCTAAAATCGGACATTTGGCACCAGAAAACACTCTTTGAGCGAATTCTCACCAATACCCATGTAATTTACATTGTTTACATAACCATGGAATTCCGTATTACGAGCATGTTTCATGCATCAAGGATTCCACTAACATGCACTTCTGAGTTGTGAACATGCGCATGACTGATGTTTCAACCACCAAACAAGTTACCTATGCACTCTGAAATATTTACTTTGACTTTTTAGCTTCTTCCTATCACCAGTTTCAATACTCACACTTTGATCCCACAAAAACCCTCTTCGAGCGAATTCTTCCCTAGAGATATGTAAGTTGAATAGATTCCATCTACATGATATTCCGTGTTCCGTACATGCTACATACATGACGGATTCGACAAATATACATTCCTGAGTTGAGGTCATCTGGATTACTAATCTTTCCTCCTGTAAAAAAGTAATATATTCATCTAGACACGTTTGCACATTTTCACAAGCTTTCCCTAACACCAGGTTCGAATTCATGCTTTTTTTCACAGAAACATAGTTTTCAGCGATTTCCACCTAACAGATATATAATTTACATGTATTCCAACAACATGGAATTCCGGGTTCCGTACATGCTACATGTAGGACGGATTTGGCAATCATGCGTTTCTGACTTGTGAGCATGTGGATTACAGACCTTTCATCCTCCGAACAAGGCGTATATAAATTTAGAAATATTTACTCTGACTTCATAGGTTTTTCTATCACCAGGTTCTAAAATCGGACATTTGGCACCAGAAAACACTCTTTGAGCGAATTCTCACCAATACCCATGTAATTTACATTGTTTACATAACCATGGAATTTCGTATTACGAGCATGTTTCATGCATCACGGATTCCTCCAACATGCACTTCTGAGTTGTGAACATGCGCATGACTGATGTTTCAACAACCAAACAAATTACCTATGCACTCTGAAATATTTACTTTGACTTTGTAGCTTCTTCCTATCACCAGTTTCAATACTCACACTTTGATCCCACAAAAACCCTCTTGGAGCGAATTCTTCCCTAGAGATATGTAAGTTGAATATATTCCATCTACATGATATTTCGTGTTCCGTACATGCTACATACATGACGGATTCGACAAATATTCATTCCTGAGTTGAGGTCATCTGGATTACTAATCTTTCCTCCTCTATAAAAGGAATATTTTCATCTAGACACTTGTGCACATTTTCACAAGCTTTCCCTAACACCAGGTTCGAATTAGTGCTTTTTTCACAGAAACATAGTTTTCAGCGATATCCCCCTTATAGATATGTAATTTACATGTATTCCAACAACATGGCATTCCGGGTTCCGTACATGCTACATGTGTGACGGATTTGGCAATCATGAGTTTCTGACTTGTGAGCATGTGGATTACAGACCTTTCAAACTCCGAACAAGGCGTATATAAATTTAGAAATATTTACTCTGACTTCATAGGTTTTTCCTATCACCAGGTTCTAAAATCGGACATTTGGCACCAGAAAACACTCTTTGAGCGAATTCTCACCAATACCCATGTAATTTACATTGTTTACATAACCATGGAATTCCGTATTACGAGCATGTTTCATGCATCAAGGATTCCTCTAACATGCACTTCTGAGTTGTGAACATGCGCATGACTGATGTTTCAACCACCAAACAAGTTACCTATGCACTCTGAAATATTTACTTTGACTTTGTAGCTTCTTCCTATCACCAGTTTCAATACTCACACTTTGATCCCACAAAAACCCTCTTGGAGCGAATTCTTCCCTAGAGATATGTAAGTTGAATAGATTCCATCTACATGATATTCCGTGTTCCGTACATGCTACATACATGACGGATTCGACAAATATACATTCCTGAGTTGAGGTCATCTGGATTACTAATCTTTCCTCCTCTATAAAAGTAATATTTTCATCTAGACACGTGTGCACATTTTCACAAGCTTTCCCTAACACCAGGTTCGAATTCGTGCTTTTTTCACAGAAACATAGTTTTCAGCGATTTCCACCTAACAGATATATAATTTACATGTATTCCAACAACATGGAATTCCGGGTTCCGTACATGCTACATGTAGGACGGATTTGGCAATCATGCGTTTCTGACTTGTGAGCATGTGGATTACAGACCTTTCATCCTCCGAACAAGGCGTATATAAATTTAGAAATATTTACTCTGACTTCATAAGTTTTTCTATCACCAGGTTCTAAAATCGGACATTTGGCACCAGAAAACACTCTTTGAGCGAATTCTCACCAATACCCATGTAATTTACATTGTTTACATAACCATGGAATTTCGTATTACGAGCATGTTTCATGCATCACGGATTCCTCCAACATGCACTTCTGAGTTGTGAACATGCGCATGACTGATGTTTCAACAACCAAACAAATTACCTATGCACTCTGAAATATTTACTTTGACTTTGTAGCTTCTTCCTATCACCAGTTTCAATACTCACACTTTGATCCCACAAAAACCCTCTTGGAGCGAATTCTTCCCTAGAGATATGTAAGTTGAATATATTCCATCTACATGATATTTCGTGTTCCGTACATGCTACATACATGACGGATTCGACAAATATACATTCCTGAGTTGAGGTCATCTGGATAACTAATCTTTCCTCCTCTATAAAAGGAATATTTTCATCTAGACACTTGTGCACATTTTCACAAGCTTTCCCTAAAACCAGGTTCGAATTCGTGCTTTTTTCACAGAAACATAGTTTTCAGCGATTTCCACCTAAAAGATATATAATTTACATGTATTCCAACAACATGGCATTCTGGGTTCCGTACATGCTACATGTATGACGGTTTTGGCAATCATGCGTTTCTGACTTGTGAGCATGTGGATTACAGACCTTTCAACCTCCGAACAAGGCGTATATAAATTTAGAAATATTTACTCTGACTTCATAGGTTTTTCCTATCACCAGGTTCTAAAATCGGACATTTGGCACCAGAAAACACTCTTTGAGCGAATTCTCACCAATACCCATGTAATTTACATTGTTTACATAACCATGGAATTCCGTATTACGAGCATGTTTCATGCATCACGGATTGCTCAAACATGCACTTCTGAGTTGTGAACATGCGCATGACTGATGTTTCAACCACCAAACAAATTACCTATGCACTCTGAAATATTTACTTTGACTTTGTATCTTCTTCCTATCACCAGTTTCAATACTCACACTTTGATCCCACAAAAACCCTCTTGGAGCGAATTCTTCCCTAGAGATATGTAAGTTGAATAGATTCCATCTACATTATATTTCGTGTTCTGTACATGCTACATACATGACGGATTCGACAAATATACATTTCGGAGTTGAGGTCATCTGGATTACTAATCTTTCCTCGTCTATAAAAGTAATATTTTCATCTAGACACGTGTGCACATTTTCACAAGCTTTCCCTAACACCAGGTTCGAATTACTGCTTTTTTCACAGAAAAATAGTTTTCAGCGATTTCCACCTAACAGATATGTAATTTACATGTATTCCAACAACATGGCATTCCGGGTTCCGTACATGCTACATGTATGACGTATTTGGCAATCATGCGTTTCTGACTTGTGAGCATGTGGATTACAGACCTTTCAACCTCCGAACAAGGCGTATATAAATTTAGAATATTTACTCTGACTTCATAGGTTTTTCCTATCACCAGTTTTTAAATCGGACTTTTGGCACCAGAAAACACACTTTGTGCGAATTCTCACCAATACCCATGTAATTTACATTGTTTACATAACCATGGAATTCCGTAGTACGAGCATGTTTCATGCATCACGGATTCCTCAACATGCACTTCTGAGTTGTGAACATGCGCATGACTGATGTTTCAAACACCAAACAAGTTACCTATGCATTCTGATATATTTACTTTGACTTTGTAGCTTCTTCCTATCACCAGTTTCAATACTCACACTTTGATCCCACAAAAACCGTCTTGGAGCGAATTCTTCCCTAGAGATATGTAAGTTGAATAGATTCCATCTACATGATATTCCGTGTTCCGTACATGCTACATACATGACGGATTCGACAAATATACATTCCTGAGTTGAGGTCATCTGGATTACTAATCTTTCCTCCTCTATAAAAGAAATATTTTCATCTAGACTCTTGTGCATATTTTCACAAGCTTTCCCTAACACCAGGTTCGGATTAGTGCTTTTTTCACAGAAACATAGTTTTCAACAATATCCCCCTAATAGATATGTAATTTACATGTATTCCAACAACATGGAGTTCCGGGTTCCGTACATGCTACATGTGTGACGGATTTGGCAATCATGCGTTTCTGACTTGTGAGCATGTGGATTACAGACCTTTCATCCTCCGAACAAGGCGTATATAAATTTAGAAATATTTACTCTGACTTCATAGGTTTTTCCTATCACCAGGTTCTAAAATCGGACATTTGGCACCAGAAAACCCTCTTTGAGCGAATTCTAACCAATACCCATGTAATTTACATTGTTTACATAACCATGGAATTCCGTATTACGAGCATGTTTCATGCATCAAGGATTCCTCAAACATGCACTTCTGAGTTGTGAACATGCGCATGACTGATGTTTCAACAAACAAACAAATTACCAATGCACTCTGAAATATTTACTTTGACTTTGTAGCTTCTTCCTATCACCAGTTTCAATACTCACACTTTGATCCCACAAAAACCCTCTTGGAGCGAATTCTTCCCTAGAGATATGTAAGTTGAATAGATTCCATCTACATGATATTCCGTGTTCCGTACATGCTACATACATGACGGATTGGACAAATATACATTCCTGAGTTGAGGTCATCTGGATTACTAATCTTTCCTCCTCTATAAAAGGAATATTTTCATCTAGACACTTGTGCACATTTTCACAAGCTTTCCCTAACACCAGGTTCGAATTCGTGCTTTTTTCACAGAAACATAGTTTTCAGCAATATACCCCTAATAGATATGTAATTTACATGTATTCCAACAACATGGCATTCCGGGTTCCGTACATGCTACATGTGTGACGGATTTGGCAATCATGAGTTTCTGACTTGTGAGCATGTGGATTATAGACCTTTCAAACTCCGAACAAGGCGTATATAAATTTAGAAATATTTACTCTGACTTCATAGGTTTTTCCTATCACCAGGTTCTAAAATCGGACATTTGGCACCAGAAAACACTCTTTGAGCGAATTCTCACCAATACCCATGTAATTTACATTGTTTACATAACCATGGAATTCCGTATTACGAGCATGTTTCATGCATCACGGATTCCTCAAACATGCACTTCTGAGTTGTGAACATGCGCATGACTGATGTTTCAACCACCAAACAAGTTACCTATGCACTCTGAAATATTTACTTTGACTTTGTAGCTTCTTCCTATCACCAGTTTCAATACTCACACTTTGATCCCACAAAAACCCTCTTGGAGCGAATTCTTCCCTAGAGATATGTAAGTTCAATAGATTCCATCTACATGATATTCCGTGTTCCGTACATGCTACATACATGACGGATTCGACAAATATACATTCCTGAGTTGAGGTCATCTGGATTACTAATCTTTCCTCCTCTATAAAAGGAATATTTTCATCTAGACACGTGTGCACAATTTCACAAGCTTTCCCTAACACCAGGTTCGAATTCGTGCTTTTTTCACAGAAATATAATTTTCAGCGATTTCCACCTAACAGATATATAATTAACATGTATTCCAACAACATGGCATTCCGGGTTCCGTACATGCTACATGTATGACGGATTTGGCAATCATGCGTTTCTGACTTGTGAGCATGTGGATTACAGACCTTTCAACCTCCGAACAAGGCGTATATAAATTTAGATTATTTACTCTGACTTCATAGGTTTTTCCTATCACCAGTTTTTAAATCGGACTTTTGGCACCAGAAAACACACTTTGTGCGAATTCTCACCAATACCCATGTAATTTACATTGTTTACATAACCATGGAATTCCGTATTATGAGCATGTTTCATGCATCACGGATTCCTCAACATGCACTTCTGAGTTGTGAACATGCGCATGACTGATGTTTCAAACACCAAACAAGTTACCTATGCATTCTGATATATTTACTTTGACTTTGTAGCTTCTTCCTATCACCAGTTTCAATACTCACACTTTGATCCCACAAAAACCGTCTTGGAGCGAATTCTTCCCTAGAGATATGTAAGTTGAATAGATTCCATCTACATGATATTCCGTGTTCCGTACATGCTACATACATGACGGATTCGACAAATATACATTCCTGAGTTGAGGTCATCTGGATTACTAATCTTTCCTCCTCTATAAAAGAAATATTTTCATCTAGACACTTGTGCATATTTTCACAAGCTTTCCCTAACACCAGGTTCGAATTAGTGCTTTTTTCACAGAAACATAGTTTTCAGCAATATCCCCCAAATAGATATGTAATTTACATGTATTTCAACAAAATGGCATTCCGGGTTCCGTACATGCTACATGTGTGACGGATTTGGCAATCATGCGTTTCTGACTTGTGAGCATGTGGATTACAGACCTTTCAAATTCCGAACAAGGCGTATATAAATTTAGAAATATTTACTCTGACTTCATAGGTTTTTCCTATCACCAGGTTCTAAAATCGGACATTTGGCACCAGAAAACACTCTTTGAGCGAATTCTCACCAATACCCATGTAATTTACATTGTTTACATAACCATGGAATTCCGTATTACGAGCATGTTTCATGCATCACGGATTCCTCAAACATGCACTTCTGAGTTGTGAACATGCGCATGACTGATGTTTCAACCACCAAACAAGTTACCTATGCACTCTGAAATATTTACTTTGACTTTGTAGCTTCTTCCTATCACCAGTTTCAATACTCACACTTTGATCCCACAAAAACCCTCTTGGAGCGAATTCTTCCCTAGAGATATGTAAGTTCAATAGATTCCATCTACATGATATTCCGTGTTCCGTACATGCTACATACATGACGGATTCGACAAATATACATTCCTGAGTTGAGGTCATCTGGATTACTAATCTTTCCTCCTCTATAAAAGGAATATTTTCAACTAGACACTTGTGCACATTTTCACAAGCTTTCCCTAACACCAGGTTCGAATTAGTGCTTTTTTCACAGAAATATAGTTTTCAGCAATATACCCCTAATAGATATGTAATTTACATGTATTCCAACAACATGGCATTCCGGGTTCCGTACATGCTACATGTGTGACGGATTTGGCAATCATGAGTTTCTGACTTGTGAGCATGTGGATTACAGACCTTTCAAACTCCGAACAAGGCGTATATAAATTTAGAAATATTTACTCTGACTTCAAAGGTTTTTCCTATCACCAGGTTCTAAAATCGGACATTTGGCACCAGAAAACACTCTTTGAGCGAATTCTCACCAATACCCATGTAATTTACATTGTTTACATAACCATGGAATTCCGTATTACGAGCATGTTTCATGCATCACGGATTCCTCAAACATGCACTTCTGAGTTGTGAACATGCGCATGACTGATGTTTCAACCACCAAACAAGTTACCTATGCACTCTGAAATATTTACTTTGACTTTGTAGCTTCTTCCTATCACCAGTTTCAATACTCACACTTTGATCCCACAAAAACCCTCTTGGAGCGAATTCTTCCCTAGAGATATGTAAGTTGAATAGATTCCATCTACATGATATTCCGTGTTCCGTACATGCTACATACATGACGGATTCGACAAATATACATTCCTGAGTTGAGGTCATCTGGATTACTAATCTTTCCTCCTCTATAAAAGGAATATTTTCATCTAGACACGTGTGCACATTTTCACAAGCTTTCCCTAACACCAGGTTCGAATTCGTGCTTTTTTCACAGAAATATAGTTTTCAGCGATTTCCACCTAACAGATATATAATTAACATGTATTCCAACAACATGGCATTCCGGGTTCCGTACATGCTACATGTATGACGGATTTGGCAATCATGCGTTTCTGACTTGTGAGCATGTGGATTACAGACCTTTCAACCTCCGAACAAGGCGTATATAAATTTAGAAATATTTACTCTGACTTCATAGGTTTTTCCTATCACCAGGTTCTAAAATCGGACATTTGGCACCAGAAAACACTCTTTGAGCGAATTCTCACCAATACCCATGTAATTTACATTGTTTACATAACCATGGAATTCCGTATTACGAGCATGTTTCATGCATCAAGGATTCCTCAAACATGCACTTCTGAGTTGTGAACATGCGCATGACTGATGTTTCAACAACCAAACAAATTACCAATGCACTCTGAAATATTTACTTTGACTTTGTAGCTTCTTCCTATCACCAGTTTCAATACTCACACTTTGATCCCACAAAAACCCTCTTGGAGCGAATTCTTCCCTAGAGATATGTAAGTTGAATAGATTCCATCTACATGATATTCCGTGTTCCGTACATGCTACATACATGACGGATTCGACAAATATACATTCCTGAGTTGAGGTCATCTGGATTACTAATCTTTCCTCCTCTATAAAAGGAATATTTTCATCTAGACACTTGTGCACATTTTCACAAGCTTTCCCTAACACCAGGTTCGAATTAGTGCTTTTTTCACAGAAACATAGTTTTCAGCAATATACCCCTAATAGATATGTAATTTACATGTATTCCAACAACATGGCATTCCGGGTTCCGTACATGCTACATGTGTGACGGATTTGGCAATCATGAGTTTCTGACTTGTGAGCATGTGGATTACAGACCTTTCAAACTCCGAACAAGGCGTATATAAATTTAGAAATATTTACTCTGACTTCATAGGTTTTTCCTATCACCAGGTTCTAAAATCGGACATTTGGCACCAGAAAACACTCTTTGAGCGAATTCTCACCAATACCCATGTAATTTACATTGTTTACATAACCATGGAATTCCGTATTACGAGCATGTTTCATGCATCACGGATTCCTCAAACATGCACTTCTGAGTTGTGAACATGCGCATGACTGATGTTTCAACCACCAAACAAGTTACCTATGCACTCTGAAATATTTACTTTGACTTTGTAGCTTCTTCCTATCACCAGTTTCAATACTCACACTTTGATCCCACAAAAACCCTCTTGGAGCGAATTCTTCCCTAGAGATATGTAAGTTCAATAGATTCCATCTACATGATATTCCGTGTTCCGTACATGCTACATACATGACGGATTCGACAAATATAAATTCCTGAGTTGAGGTCATCTGGATTACTAATCTTTCCTCCTCTATAAAAGGAATATTTTCATCTAGACACGTGTGCAAAATTTCACAAGCTTTCCCTAACACCAGGTTCGAATTCGTGCTTTTTTCACAGAAATATAGTTTTCAGCGATTTCCACCTAACAGATATATAATTAACATGTATTCCAACAACATGGCATTCCGGGTTCCGTACATGCTACATGTATGACGGATTTGGCAATCATGCGTTTCTGACTTGTGAGCATGTGGATTACAGACCTTTCAAACTCCGAACAAGGCGTATATAAATTTAGAAATATTTACTCTGACTTCAAAGGTTTTTCCTATCACCAGGTTCTAAAATCGGACATTTGGCACCAGAAAACACTCTTTGAGCGAATTCTCACCAATACCCATGTAATTTACATTGTTTACATAACCATGGAATTCCGTATTACGAGCATGTTTCATGCATCACGGATTCCTCAAACATGCACTTCTGAGTTGTGAACATGCGCATGACTGATGTTTCAACCACCAAACAAGTTACCTATGCACTCTGAAATATTTACTTTGACTTTGTAGCTTCTTCCTATCACCAGTTTCAATACTCACACTTTGATCCCACAAAAACCCTCTTGGAGCGAATTCTTCCCTAGAGATATGTAAGTTGAATAGATTCCATCTACATGATATTCCGTGTTCCGTACATGCTACATACATGACGGATTCGACAAATATACATTCCTGAGTTGAGGTCATCTGGATTACTAATCTTTCCTCCTCTATAAAAGGAATATTTTCATCTAGACACGTGTGCACATTTTCACAAGCTTTCCCTAACACCAGGTTCGAATTCGTGCTTTTTTCACAGAAATATAGTTTTCAGCGATTTCCACCTAACAGATATATAATTAACATGTATTCCAACAACATGGCATTCCGGGTTCCGTACATGCTACATGTATGACGGATTTGGCAATCATGCGTTTCTGACTTGTGAGCATGTGGATTACAGACCTTTCAACCTCCGAACAAGGCGTATATAAATTTAGAAATATTTACTCTGACTTCATAGGTTTTTCCTATCACCAGGTTCTAAAATCGGACATTTGGCACCAGAAAACACTCTTTGAGCGAATTCTCACCAATACCCATGTAATTTACATTGTTTACATAACCATGGAATTCCGTATTACGAGCATGTTTCATGCATCAAGGATTCCTCAAACATGCACTTCTGAGTTGTGAACATGCGCATGACTGATGTTTCAACAACCAAACAAATTACCAATGCACTCTGAAATATTTACTTTGACTTTGTAGCTTCTTCCTATCACCAGTTTCAATACTCACACTTTGATCCCACAAAAACCCTCTTGGAGCGAATTCTTCCCTAGAGATATGTAAGTTGAATAGATTCCATCTACATGATATTCCGTGTTCCGTACATGCTACATACATGACGGATTCGACAAATATACATTCCTGAGTTGAGGTCATCTGGATTACTAATCTTTCCTCCTCTATAAAAGGAATATTTTCATCTAGACACTTGTGCACATTTTCACAAGCTTTCCCTAACACCAGGTTCGAATTAGTGCTTTTTTCACAGAAACATAGTTTTCAGCAATATACCCCTAATAGATATGTAATTTACATGTATTCCAACAACATGGCATTCCGGGTTCCGTACATGCTACATGTGTGACGGATTTGGCAATCATGAGTTTCTGACTTGTGAGCATGTGGATTACAGACCTTTCAAACTCCGAACAAGGCGTATATAAATTTAGAAATATTTACTCTGACTTCATAGGTTTTTCCTATCACCAGGTTCTAAAATCGGACATTTGGCACCAGAAAACACTCTTTGAGCGAATTCTCACCAATACCCATGTAATTTACATTGTTTACATAACCATGGAATTCCGTATTACGAGCATGTTTCATGCATCACGGATTCCTCAAACATGCACTTCTGAGTTGTGAACATGCGCATGACTGATGTTTCAACCACCAAACAAGTTACCTATGCACTCTGAAATATTTACTTTGACTTTGTAGCTTCTTCCTATCACCAGTTTCAATACTCACACTTTGATCCCACAAAAACCCTCTTGGAGCGAATTCTTCCCTAGAGATATGTAAGTTCAATAGATTCCATCTACATGATATTCCGTGTTCCGTACATGCTACATACATGACGGATTCGACAAATATACATTCCTGAGTTGAGGTCATCTGGATTACTAATCTTTCCTCCTCTATAAAAGGAATATTTTCATCTAGACACGTGTGCAAAATTTCACAAGCTTTCCCTAACACCAGGTTCGAATTCGTGCTTTTTTCACAGAAATATAGTTTTCAGCGATTTCCACCTAACAGATATATAATTAACATGTATTCCAACAACATGGCATTCCGGGTTCCGTACATGCTACATGTATGACGGATTTGGCAATCATGCGTTTCTGACTTGTGAGCATGTGGATTACAGACCTTTCAACCTCCGAACAAGGCGTATATAAATTTAGAAATATTTACTCTGACTTCATAGGTTTTCCTATCACCAGGTTCTAAAATCAGACATTTGGCACCAGAAAACCCTCTTTGAGCGAATTCTCACCAATACCCATGTAATTTACATTGTTTACATAACCATGGAATTCCGTATTACGAGCATGTTTCATGCATCAAGGATTCCTCAAACATGCACTTCTGAGTTGTGAACATGCACATGACTGATGTTTCAACAACCAAACAAATTACCAATGCACTCTGAAATATTTACTTTGACTTTGTAGCTTCTTCCTATCACCAGTTTCAATACTCACACTTTGATCCCACAAAAACCCTCTTGGAGCGAATTCTTCCCTAGAGATATGTAAGTTGAATAGATTCCATCTACATGATATTCCGTGTTCCGTACATGCTACATACATGACGGATTCGACAAATATACATTCCTGAGTTGAGGTCATCTGGATTACTAATCTTTCCTCCTCTATAAAAGTAATATTTTCATCTAGACACGTGTGCACATTTTCACAAGCTTTCCGTAACACCAGGTTCGAATTCGTGCTTTTTTCACAGAAACATTGTTTTCAGCGATTTCCACCTAACAGATAAATAATTTACATATATTCCAACAACATGGCATTAGGGGTTCCTTACATGCTACATGTATGACGGATTTGGCAATCATGCGTTTCTGACTTGTGAGCATGTGGATTACAGACCTTTCAACCTCCGAACAAGGCGTATATAAATTTAGAAATATTTACTCTGACTTCATAGGTTTTTCCTATCACCAGGTTCTAAAATCGGACATTTGGCACCAGAAAACACTCTTTGAGCGAATTCTCACCAATACCCATGTAATTTACATTGTTTACATAACCATGGAATTCCGTATTACGAGCATGTTTCATGCATCACGGATTCCTCAAACATGCACTTCTGAGTTGTGAACATGCGCATGACTGATGTTTCAACCACCAAACAAATTACCTATGCACTCTGAAATATTTACTTTGACTTTGTATCTTCTTCCTATCACCAGTTTCAATACTCACACTTTGATCCCACAAAAACCCTCTTGGAGCGAATTCTTCCCTAGAGATATGTAAGTTGAATAGATTCCATCTACATTATATTTCGTGTTCTGTACATGCTACATACATGACGGATTCGACAAATATACATTTCGGAGTTGAGGTCATCTGGATTACTAATCTTTCCTCGTCTATAAAAGTAATATTTTCATCTAGACACGTGTGCACATTTTCACAAGCTTTCCCTAACACCAGGTTCGAATTACTGCTTTTTTCACAGATAAATAGTTTTCAGCGATTTCCACCTAACAGATATGTAATTTACATGTATTCCAACAACATGGCATTCCGGGTTCCGTACATGCTACATGTATGACGGATTTGGCAATCATGCGTTTCTGACTTGTGAGCATGTGGATTACAGACCTTTCAACCTCCGAACAAGGCGTATATAAATTTAGAATATTTACTCTGATTTCATAGGTTTTTCCTATCACCAGTTTTTAAATCGGACTTTTGGCACCAGAAAACACACTTTGTGCGAATTCTCACCAATACCCATGTAATTTACATTGTTTACATAACCATGGAATTCCGTATTATGAGCATGTTTCATGCATCACGGATTCCTCAACATGCACTTCTGAGTTGTGAACATGCGCATGACTGATGTTTCAAACACCAAACAAGTTACCTATGCATTCTGATATATTTACTTTGACTTTGTAGCTTCTTCCTATCACCAGTTTCAATACTCACACTTTGATCCCACAAAAACCGTCTTGGAGCGAATTCTTCCCTAGAGATATGTAAGTTGAATAGATTCCATCTACATGATATTCCGTGTTCCGTACATGCTACATACATGACGGATTCGACAAATATACATTCCTGAGTTGAGGTCATCTGGATTACTAATCTTTCCTCCTGTATAAAAGAAATATTTTCATCTAGACTCTTGTGCATATTTTCACAAGCTTTCCCTAACACCAGGTTCGGATTAGTGCTTTTTTCACAGAAACATAGTTTTCAGCAATATCCCCCAAATAGACATGTAATTTACATGTATTTCAACAAAATGGCATTCCGGGTTCCGTACATGCTACATGTGTGACGGATTTGGCAATCATGCGTTTCTGACTTGTGAGCATGTGGATTACAGACCTTTCAAATTCCGAACAAGGCGTATATAAATTTAGAAATATTTACTCTGACTTCATAGGTTTTTCCTATCACCAGGTTCTAAAATCGGACATTTGGCACCAGAAAACACTCTTTGAGCGAATTCTCACCAATACCCATGTAATTTACATTGTTTACATAACCATGGAATTCCGTATTACGAGCATGTTTCATGCATCACGGATTCCTCAAACATGCACTTCTGAGTTGTGAACATGCGCATGACTGATGTTTCAACCACCAAACAAGTTACCTATGCACTCTGAAATATTTACTTTGACTTTGTAGCTTCTTCCTATCACCAGTTTCAATACTCACACTTTGATCCCACAAAAACCCTCTTGGAGCGAATTCTTCCCTAGAGATATGTAAGTTCAATAGATTCCATCTACATGATATTCCGTGTTCCGTACATGCTACATACATGACGGATTCGACAAATATACATTCCTGAGTTGAGGTCATCTGGATTACTAATCTTTCCTCCTCTATAAAAGGAATATTTTCATCTAGACACGTGTGCAAAATTTCACAAGCTTTCCCTAACACCAGGTTCGAATTCGTGCTTTTTTCACAGAAATATAGTTTTCAGCGATTTCCACCTAACAGATATATAATTAACATGTATTCCAACAACATGGCATTCCGGGTTCCGTACATGCTACATGTATGACGGATTTGGCAATCATGCGTTTCTGACTTGTGAGCATGTGGATTACAGACCTTTCAACCTCCGAACAAGGCGTATATAAATTTAGAAATATTTACTCTGACTTCATAGGTTTTCCTATCACCAGGTTCTAAAATCGGACATTTGGCACCAGAAAACCCTCTTTGAGCGAATTCTCACCAATACCCATGTAATTTACATTGTTTACATAACCATGGAATTCCGTATTACGAGCATGTTTCATGCATCAAGGATTCCTCAAACATGCACTTCTGAGTTGTGAACATGCACATGACTGATGTTTCAACAACCAAACAAATTACCAATGCACTCTGAAATATTTACTTTGACTTTGTAGCTTCTTCCTATCACCAGTTTCAATACTCACACTTTGATCCCACAAAAACCCTCTTGGAGCGAATTCTTCCCTAGAGATATGTAAGTTGAATAGATTCCATCTACATGATATTCCGTGTTCCGTACATGCTTCATACATGACGGATTCGACAAATATACATTCCTGAGTTGAGGTCATCTGGATTACTAATCTTTCCTCCTCTATAAAAGTAATATTTTCATCTAGACAGGTGTGCACATTTTCACAAGCTTTCCGTAACACCAGGTTCGAATTCGTGCTTTTTTCACAGAAATATAGTTTTCAGCGATTTCCACCTAACAGATAAATAATTTACATATATTCCAACAACATGGCATTAGGGGTTCCTTACATGCTACATGTATGACGGATTTGGCAATCATGCGTTTCTGACTTGTGAGCATGTGGATTACAGACCTTTCAACCTCCGAACAAGGCGTATATAAATTTAGAAATATTTACTCTGACTTCATAGGTTTTTCCTATCACCAGGTTCTAAAATCGGACATTTGGCACCAGAAAACACTCTTTGAGCGAATTCTCACCAATACCCATGTAATTTACATTGTTTACATAACCATGGAATTCCGTATTACGAGCATGTTTCATGCATCTAGGATTCCTCAAACATGCACTTCTGAGTTGTGAACATGCGCATGAATGATGTTTCAACAACCAAACAAATTACCTATGCACTCTGAAATATTTACTTTGACTTTGTAGCTTCTTCCTATCACCAGTTTGAATACTCACACTTTGATCCCACAAAAACCCTCTTGGAGCGAATTCTTTCCTAGAGATATGTAAGTTGAATAGATTCCATCTACATGATATTCCGTGTTCCGTACATGCTACATACATGACGGATTCGACAAATATACATTCCTGAGTTGAGGTCATCTGGATTACTAATCTTTCCTCGTCTATAAAAGGAATATTTTCATCTAGACACGTGTGCACATTTTCACAAGCTTTCCCTAACACCAGGTTCGAATTACTGCTTTTTTCACAGAAACATAGTTTTCAGCGATTTCCACCTAACAGATATGTAATTTACATGTATTCCAACAACATGGCATTCCGGGTTCCGTACATGCTACATGTATGACGGATTTGGCAATCATGTGTTTCTGACTTGTGAGCATGTGGATTACAGACCTTTCAACCTCCGAACAAGGCGTTTATAAATTTAGAAATATTTACTCTGACTTCATAGGTTTTTCCTATCACCAGTTTCTAAAATCGGACTTTTGGCACCAGAAAACACACTTTGTGCGAATTCTCACCAATACCCATGTAATTTACATTGTTTACATAACCATGGAATTCCGTATTATGAGCATGTTTCATGCATCACGGATTCCTCAAACATGCACTTCTGAGTTGTGAACATGCGCATGACTGATGTTTCAACCACCAAACAAGTTACCTATGCATTCTGATATATTTACTTTGACTTTGTAGCTTCTTCCTATAACCAGTTTCAATACTCACACTTTGATCCCACAAAAACCGTCTTGGAGCGAATTCTTCCCTAGAGATATGTAAGTTGAATAGATTCCATCTACATGGTATTCCGTGTTCCGTACATGCTACATACATGACGGATTCGACAAATATACATTCCTGAGTTGAGGTCATTTGGATTACTAATCTTTCCTCCTCTATAAAAGAAATATTTTCATCTAGACACTTGTGCACATTTTCACAAGCTTTCCCTAACACCAGGTTCGAATTAGTGCTTTTTTCACAGAAACATAGTTTTCAGCGATATCCCCCTAATAGATATGTAATTTACATGTATTCCAACAACATGGAATTCCGGGTTCCGTACATGCTACATGTATGACGGATTTGGCAATCATGAGTTTCTGACTTGTGAGCATGTGGATTACAGACCTTTCAAACTCCGAACAAGGCGTATATAAATTTAGAAATATTTACTCTGACTTCATAGGTTTTTCCTATCACCAGGTTCTAACATCGGACATTTGGCTCCAGAAAACACTCTTTGAGCTAATTCTCACCAATACTCATGTAATTTACATTGTTTACATAACCATGGAATTCCGTATTACGAGCATGATTCATGCATCACGGATTCCTCAAACATGCACTTCTGAGTTGTGAACATGCGCATGACTGATATTTCAACCACCAAACAAGTTACCTATGCACTCTGAAATATTTACTTTGACTTTGTAGCTTCTTCCTATCACCAGTTTCAATACTCACACTTTGATCCCACAAAAACCCTCTTGGAGCGAATTCTTCCCTAGAGATATGTAAGTTCAATAGATTCCATCTACATGATATTCCGTGTTCCGTACATGCTACATACATGACGGATTCGACAAATATACATTCCTGAGTTGAGGTCATCTGGATTACTAATCTTTCCTCCTCTATATAAGGAATATTTTCATCTAGACACGTGTGCACATTTTCACAAGCTTTCCCTAACACCATGTTCGAATTCGTGCTTTTTTCACAGAAATATAGTTTTCAGCGATTTCCACCTAACAGATATATAATTTACATGTATTCCAACAACATGGCATTCCGGGTTCCGTACGTGCTACATGTATGACGGATTTGGCAATCATGCGTTTCTGACTTGTGAGCATGTGGATTACACACCTTTCAACCTCCGAACAAGGCGTATATAAATTTAGAATATTTACTCTGACTTCATAGGTTTTTCCTATCACCAGGTTCTAAAATCGGACATTTGGCACCAGAAAACACTCTTTGAGCGAATTCTCACCAATACCCATGTAATTTACATTGTTTACATAACCATGGAATTCCTTATTACGAGCATGTTTCATACATCAAGGTTTCCTCAAACATGCACTTCTGAGTTGTGAACATGCGCATGACTGATGTTTCAACAACCAAACAAATTAACTATGCACTCTGAAATATTTACTTTGATTTGTAGCTTCTTCCTATCACCAGTTTCAATACTCACACTTTGATCCCACAAAAACCCTCTTGGAGCGAATTCTTCCCTAGAGATATGTAAGTTGAATATATTCCATCTACATGATATTTCGTGTTCCGTACATGCTACATACATGACGGATTCGACAAATATACATTCCTGAGTTGAGGTCATCTGGATTACTAATCTTTCCTCGTCTATAAAAGGAATATTTTCATCTAGACACGTGTGCACATTTTCACAAGATTTCCCTAACACCAGGTTCGAATTCGTGCTTTTTTCACAGAAACATAGTTTTCAGCGATATCCCCCTAATAGATATGTAATTTACATGTATTCCAACAACATGGCATTCCGGGTTCCGTACATGCTACATGTATGACGGATTTGGCAATCATGTGTTTCTGACTTGTGAGCATGTGGATTACAGACCTTTCAACCTCCGAACAAGGCGTATATAAATTTAGAAATATTTACTCTGACTTCATAGGTTTTTCCTATCACCAGTTTCTAAAATCGGACTTTTGGCACCAGAAAACACACTTTGTGCGAATTCTCACCAATACCCATGTAATTTACATTGTTTACATAACCATGGAATTCCGTATTACGAGCATGTTTCATGCATCACGGATTCCTCAAACATGCACTTCTGAGTTGTGAACATGCGCATGACTGATGTTTCAACCACCAAACAAGTTACCTATGCATTCTGATATATTTACATTGACTTTGCAGCTTCTTCCTATCACCAGTTTCAATACTCACACTTTGAACCCACAAAAACCGTCTTGGAGCGAATTCTTCCCTAGAGATATGTAAGTTGAATAGATTCCATCTACATGATATTCCGTGTTCCGTACATGCTACATACATGACGGATTCGACAAATATACATTCCTGAGTTGAGGTCATCTGGGTTACTAATCTTTCCTCCTCTATAAAAGTAATATTTTCATCTAGACACTTGTGCACATTTTCACAAGCTTTCCCTAACACCAGGTTCGAATTAGTGCTTTTTTCACAGAAACATAGTTTTCAGCGATATCCCCCTAATAGATATGTAATTTACATGTATTCCAACAACATGGCATTCCGGGTTCCGTACATGCTACATGTATGACGGATTTGGCAATCATGAGTTTCTGACTTGTGAGCATGTGGATTACAGACCTTTCAACCTCCGAACAAGGCGTATATAAATTTAGAAATATTTACTCTGACTTCATAGGTTTTTCCTATCACCAGGTTCTAAAATCGGACATTTGGCACCAGAAAACACTCTTTGAGCGAATTCTCACCAATACCCATGTAATTTACATTGTTTATATAACCATGGAATTCCGTATTACGAGCATGTTTCATGCATCAAGGATTCCTCTAACATGCACTTCTTAGTTGTGAACATGCGTATGACTGATGTTTCAACCACCAAACAAGTTACCTATGCACTCTGAAATATTTACTTTGACTTTGTAGCTTCTTCCTATCACCAGTTTCAATACTCACACTTTGATCCCACAAAAACCCTCTTGGAGCGAATTCTTCCCTCGAGATATGTAAGTTGAATAGATTCCATCTACATGATATTCCGTGTTCCGTACATGCTACATACATGACGGATTCGACAAATATACATTCCTGAGTTGAGGTCATCTGGATTACTAATCTTTCCTCCTCTATAAATGGAATATTTTCATCTAGACACGTGTGCACATTTTCACAAGCTTTCCCTAACACCAGGTTCGAATTCGTGCTTTTTTCACAGAAATATAGTTTTCAGCGATTTCCACCTAACAGATATATAATTTACATGTATTCCAACAACATGGCATTCCGGGTTCCGTACATGCTACATGTATGACGGATTTGGCAATCATGCGTTTCTGACTTGTGAGCATGTGGATTACAGACCTTTCAACCTCCGAACAAGGCGTATATAAATTTAGAAATATTTACTCTGACTTCATAGGTTTTTCCTATCACCAGGTTCTAAAATCGGACATTTGGCACCAGAAAACACTCTTTGATCGAATTCTCACCAATACCCATGTAATTTACATTGTTTACATAACCATGGAATTCCGTATTACGAGCATGTTTCATGCATCACGGATTCCTCTAACATGCACTTCTGAGTTGTGAACATGCGCATGACTGATGTTTCAACCACCAAACAAGTTACCTATGCACTCTGAAATATTTACTTTGACTTTGTAGCTTCTTCCTATCACCAGTTTCAATACTCACACTTTGATCCCACAAAAACCCTCTTGGAGCGAATTCTTCCCTCGAGATATGTAAGTTGAATAGATTCCATCTACATGATATTCCGTGTTCCGTACATGCTACATACATGACGGATTCGACAAATATACATTCCTGAGTTGAGGTCATCTGGATTACTAATCTTTCCTCCTCTATAAAAGGAATATTTTCATCTAGACACGTGTGCACATTTTCACAAGCTTTCCCTAACACCAGGTTCGAATTCGTGCTTTTTTCACAGAAATATACTTTTCAGCGATTTCCACCTAACAGATATATAATTTACATGTATTCCAACAACATGGCATTCCGGGTTCCGTACATGCTACATGTATGACGGATTTGGCAATCATGCGTTTCTGACTTGTGAGCATGTGGATTACAGACCTTTCAACCTCCGAACAAGGCGTATATAAATTTAGAAATATTTACTCTGACTTCATAGGTTTTTCCTATCACCAGGTTCTAAAATCGGACATTTGGCACCAGAAAACACTCTTTGATCGAATTCTCACCAATACCCATGTAATTTACATTGTTTACATAACCATGGAATTCCGTATTACTAGCATGTTTCATGCATCACGGATTCCTCTAACATGCACTTCAGAGTTGTGAACATGCGCATGACTGATGTTTCAACCACCAAACAAGTTACCTATGCACTCTGAAATATTTACTTTGACTTTGTAGCTTCTTCCTATCACCAGTTTCAATACTCACAATTTGATCCCACAAAAACCCTCTTGGAGCGAATTCTTCCCTCGAGATATGTAAGTTGAATAGATTCCATCTACATGATATTCCGTGTTCCGTACATGCTACATACATGACGGATTCGACAAATATACATTCCTGAGTTGAGGTCATCTGGATTACTAATCTTTCCTCCTCTATAAAAGGAATATTTTCATCTAGACACGTGTGCACATTTTCACAAGCTGTCCCTAACACCAGGTTCGAATTCGTGCTTTTTTCACAGAAATATAGTTTTCAGCGATTTCCACCTAACAGATATATAATTTACATGTATTCCAACAACATGGCATTCCGGGTTCCGTACATGCTACATGTATGACGGATTTGGCAATCATGCGTTTCTGACTTGTGAGCATGTGGATTACAGACCTTTCAACCTCCGAACAAGTCGTATATAAATTTAGAAATATTTACTCTGACTTCATAGGTTTTTCCTATCACCAGGTTCTAAAATCGGACTTTTGGCACCAGAAAACACACTTTGTGCGAATTCTCACCAATACCCATGTAATTTACATTGTTTACATAACCATGGAATTCCGTATTATGAGCATGTTTCATGCATCACGGATTCCTCAAACATGCACTTCTGAGTTGTGAACATGCGCATGACTGATGTTTCAACCACCAAACAAGTTACCTATGCATTCTGATATATTTACTTTGACTTTGTAGCTTCTTCCTATAACCAGTTTCAATACTCACACTTTGATCCCACAAAAACCCTCTTGGAGCGAATTCTTCCCTAGAGATATGTAAGTTGAATAGATTCCATCTACATGGTATTCCGTGTTCCGTACATGCTACATACATGACGGATTCGACAAATATACATTCCTGAGTTGAGGTCATCTGGATTACTAATCTTTCCTCCTCTATAAAAGAAATATTTTCATCTAGACACTTGTGCACATTTTCACAAGCTTTCCCTAACACCAGGTTCGAATTAGTGCTTTTTTCACAGAAACATAGTTTTCAGCGATATCCCCCTAATAGATATGTAATTTACATGTATTCCAACAACATGGCATTCCGGGTTCCGTACATGCTACATGTATGACGGATTTGGCAATCATGAGTTTCTGACTTGTGAGCATGTGGATTACAGACCTTTCAAACTCCGAACAAGGCGTATATAAATTTAGAAATATTTACTCTGACTTCATAGGTTTTTCCTATCACCAGGTTCTAACATCGGACATTTGGCTCCAGAAAACACTCTTTGAGCTAATTCTCACCAATACTCATGTAATTTACATTGTTTACATAACCATGGAATTCCGTATTACGAGCATGATTCATGCATCACGGATTCCTCAAACATGCACTTCTGAGTTGTGAACATGCGCATGACTGATATTTCAACCACCAAACAAGTTACCTATGCACTCTGAAATATTTACTTTGACTTTGTAGCTTCTTCCTATCACCAGTTTCAATACTCACACTTTGATCCCACAAAAACACTCTTGGAGCGAATTCTTCCGTAGAGATATGTAAGTTGAATATATTCCATCTACATGATATTCCGTGTTCCGTACATGCTACATACATGACGGATTCGACAAATATACATTCCTGAGTTGAGGTCATCTGGATTACTAATCTTTCCTCCTCTATAAAAGGAATATTTTCATCTAGACACGTGTGCACATTTTCACAAGCTTTCCCTAACACCATGTTCGAATTCGTGCTTTTTTCACAGAAATATAGTTTTCAGCGATTTCCACCTAACAGATATATAATTTACATGTATTCCAACAACATGGCATTCCGGGTTCCGTACGTGCTAAATGTATGACGGATTTGGCAATCATGCGTTTCTGACTTGTGAGCATGTGGATTACACACCTTTCAACCTCCGAACAAGGCGTATATTAATTTAGAATATTTACTCTGACTTCATAGGTTTTTCCTATCACCAGGTTCTAAAATCGGACATTTGGCACCAGAAAACACTCTTTGAGCGAATTCTCACCAATACCCATGTAATTTACATTGTTTACATAACCATGGAATTCCTTATTACGAGCATGTTTCATGCATCAAGGATTCCTCAAACATGCACTTCTGAGTTGTGAACATGCGCATGACTGATGTTTCAACAACCAAATAAATTACCTATGCACTCTGAAATATTTACTTTGATTTGTAGCTTCTTCCTATCACCAGTTTCAATACTCACACTTTGATCCCACAAAAACCCTCTTGGAGCGAATTCTTCCCTAGAGATATGTAAGTTCAATAGATTCCATCTACATGATATTCCGTGTTCCGTACATGCTACATACATGACGGATTCGACAAATATACATTCCTGAGTTGTGGTCATCTGGATTACTAATCTTTCCTCCTCTATAAAAGTAATATTTTCATCTAAACACGTGTGCACATTTTCACAAGATTTCCCTAACACCAGGTTCGAATTCGTGCTTTTTCCACAGAAAAATAGTTTTCAGCGATATCCCCCTAATAGATATGTAATTTACATGTATTCCAACAACATGGCATTCAGGGTTCCGTACATGCTACATGTATGACGGATTTGGCAATCATGTGTTTCTGACTTGTGAGCATGTGGATTACAGACCTTTCAACCTCCGAACAAGGCGTATATAAATTTAGAAATATTTACTCTGACTTCATAGGTTTTTCCTATCACCAGTTTCTAAAATCGGACTTTTGGCACCAGAAAACACACTTTGTGCGAATTCTCACCAATACCCTTGTAATTTACATTGTTTACATAACCATGGAATTCCGTATTATGAGCATGTTTCATGCATCACGGATTCCTCAAACATGCACTTCTGAGTTGTGAACATGCGCATGACTGATGTTTCAACCACCAAACAAGTTACCTATGCACTCTGAAATATTTACTTTGACTTTGTAGCTTCTTCCTATCACCAGTTTCAATACTCACACTTTGATCCCACAAAAACCCTCTTGGAGCGAATTCTTCCCTAGAGATATGTAAGTTGAATATATTCCATCTACATGATATTCCGTGTTCCGTACATGCTACATACATGACGGATTCGACAAATATACATTCCTGAGTTGAGGTCATCTGGATTACTAATCTTTCCTCCTCTATAAAAGGAATATTTTCATCTAGACACGTGTGCACATTTTCACAAGCTTTCCCTAACACCAGGTTCGAATTCGTGCTTTTTTCACAGAAATATAGTTTTCAGCGATTTCCACCTAACAGATATATAATTTACATGTATTCCAACAACATGGCATTCCGGGTTCCGTACATGCTACATGTATGACGGATTTGGCAATCATGCGTTTCTGACTTGTGAGCATGTGGATTACAGACCTTTCAACCTCCGAACAAGGCGTATATTAATTTAGAAATATTTACTCTGACTTCATAGGTTTTTCCTATCACCAGGTTCTAAAATCGGACATTTGGCACCAGAAAACACTCTTTGATCGAATTCTCACCAATACCCATGTAATTTACATTGTTTACATAACCATGGAATTCCGTATTACTAGCATGTTTCATGCATCACGGATTCCTCTAACATGCACTTCAGAGTTGTGAACATGCGCATGACTGATGTTTCAACCACCAAACAAGTTACCTATGCACTCTGAAATATTTACTTTGAATTTGTAGCTTCTTCCTATCACCAGTTTCAATACTCACACTTTGATCCCACAAAAACCCTCTTGGAGCGAATTCTTCCCTCGAGATATGTAAGTTGAATAGATTCCATCTACATGATATTCCGTGTTCCGTACATGCTACATACATGACGGATTCGACAAATATACATTCCTGAGTTGAGGTCATCTGGATTACTAATCTTTCCTCCTCTATAAAAGTAATATTTTCATCTAGACACGTGTGCACATTTTCACAAGCTTTCCCTAACACCAGGTTCGAATTCGTGCTTTTTTCACAGAAATATAGTTTTCAGCGATTTCCACCTAACAGATATATAATTTACATGTATTCCAACAACATGGCATTCCGGGTTCCGTACATGCTACATGTATGACGGATTTGGCAATCATGCGTTTCTGACTTGTGAGCATGTGGATTACAGACCTTTCAACCTCCGAACAAGGCGTATATAAATTTAGAAATATTTACTCTGACTTCATAGGTTTTTCCTATCACCAGGTTCTAAAATCGGACATTTGGCACAAGAAAACACTCTTTGAGCGAATTCTCACCAATACCCATGTAATTTACATTGTTTACATAACCATGGAATTCCGTATTACGAGCATGTTTCATGCATCAAGGATTCCTCAAACATGCACTTCTGAGTTGTGAACATGCGCATGACTGATGTTTCAACAACCAAACAAATTACCTATGCACTCTGAAATATTTACTTTGACTTTGTAGCTTCTTCCTATCACCAGTTTCAATACTCACACTTTGATCCCACAAAAACCCTCTTGGAGCGAATTCTTCCCTAGAGATATGTAAGTTGAATAGATTCCATCTACATGATATTCCGTGTTCCGTACATGCTACATACATGACGGATTCGACAAATATACATTCCTGAGTTGAGGTCATCTGGATTACTAATCTTTCCTCCTCTATAAAAGGAATATTTTCATCTAGACACGTGTGCACATTTTCACAAGCTTTCCCTAACACCAGGTTCGAATTCGTGCTTTCTTCACAGAAACATTTTCTTCAGGGATTTCCACCTAACAGATATGTAATTTTCATGTATTCCAACAACATGGCATTCCGGGTTCCGTACATGCTACATGTATGACGGATTTGGCAATCATGCGTTTCTGACTTGTGAGCATGTGGATTACAGACCTTTCAACCTCCGAACAAGGCGTATATAAATTTAGAAATATTTACTCTGACTTCATAGGTTTTTCCTATCACCAGGTTCTAAAATCGGACATTTGGCACCAGAAAACACTCTTTGAGCGAATTCTCACCAATACCCATGTAATTTACATTGTTTACATAACCATGGAATTCCGTATTACGAGCAGGTTTCATGCATCACGGATTCCTCAAACATCCAGTTCTGAGTTGTGAACATGCGCATGACTTATGTTTCAAACACTAAACAAGTTACCTATGCATCCTGAAATATTTACTTTGACTTTGTAGCTTCTTCCTATCACCAGTTTCAATACTCACACTTTGATCCCACAAAAACCCTCTTGGAGCGAATCCTTCCCTAGAGATATGTAAGTTGAATATATTCCATCTACATGATATTTCGTGTTCCGTACATGCTACATACATGACGGATTCGACAAATATACATTCCTGAGTTGAGGTCATCTGGATTACTAATCTTTCCTCCTCTATAAAAGTAATATTTTCATCTAGACACGTGTGCACATTTTCACAAGATTTCCCTAACACCAGGTTCGAATTAGTGCTTTTTTCACAGAAACATAGTTTTCAGCGATATCCCCCTAATAGATATGTAATTTACATGTATTCCAACAACATGGCATTCCGGGTTCCGTACATGCTACATGTATGACGGATTTGGCAATCATGAGTTTCTGACTTGTGAGCATGTGGATTACAGACCTTTCAACCTCCGAACAAGGCGTATATAAATTTAGAAATATTTACTCTGACTTCATAGGTTTTTCCTATCACCAGGTTCTAAAATCGGACATTTGGCACCAGAAAACACTCTTTGAGCGAATTCTCACCAATACCCATGTAATTTACATTGTTTATATAACCATGGAATTCCGTATTACGAGCATGTTTCATGCATCAAGGATTCCTCTAACATGCACTTCTTAGTTGTGAACATGCGTATGACTGATGTTTCAACCACCAAACAAGTTACCTATGCACTCTGAAATATTTACTTTGACTTTGTAGCTTCTTCCTATCACCAGTTTCAATACTCACACTTTGATCCCACAAAAACCCTCTTGGAGCGAATTCTTCCCTAGAGATATGTAAGTTGAATAGATTCCATCTACATGATATTCCGTGTTCCGTACATGCTACATACATGACGGATTCGACAAATATACATTCCTGAGTTGAGGTCATCTGGATTACTAATCTTTCCTCCTCTATAAAAGGAATATTTTCATCTAGACACGTGTGCACATTTTCACAAGCTTTCCCTAACACCAGGTTCGAATTCGTGCTTTTTTCACAGAAATATAGTTTTCAGCGATTTCCACCTAACAGATATATAATTTACATGTATTCCAACAACATGGCATTCCGGGTTCCGTACATGCTACATGTATGACGGATTTGGCAATCATGCGTTTCTGACTTGTGAGCATGTGGATTACAGACCTTTCAACCTCCGAACAAGGCGTATATAAATTTAGAAATATTTACTCTGACTTCATAGGTTTTTCCTATCACCAGTTTCTAAAATCGGACATTTGGCACCAGAAAACACTCTTTGATCGAATTCTCACCAATACCCATGTAATTTACATTGTTTACATAACCATGGAATTCCGTATTACTATCATGTTTCATGCATCACGGATTCCTCTAACATGCAGTTCAGAGTTGTGAACATGCGCATGACTGATGTTTCAACCACCAAACAAGTTACCTATGCACTCTGAAATATTTACTTTGACTTTGTAGCTTCTTCCTATCACCAGTTTCAATACTCACACTTTGATCCCACAAAAACCCTCTTGGAGCGAATTCTTCCCTCGAGATATGTAAGTTGAATAGATTCCATCTACATGATATTCCGTGTTCCGTACATGCTACATACATGACGGATTCGACAAATATACATTCCTGAGTTGAGGTCATCTGGATTACTAATCTTTCCTCCTCTATAAAAGGAATATTTTCATCTAGACACGTGTGCACATTTTCACAAGCTTTCCCTAACACCAGGTTCGAATTCGTGCTTTTTTCACAGAAATATAGTTTTCAGCGATTTCCACCTAACAGATATATAATTTACATGTATTCCAACAACATGGCATTCCGGGTTCCGTACATGCTACATGTATGACGGATTTGGCAATCATGCGTTTCTGACTTGTGAGCATGTGGATTACAGACCTTTCAACCTCCGAACAAGGCGTATATAAATTTAGAAATATTTACTCTGACTTCATAGGTTTTTCCTATCACCAGGTTCTAAAATCGGACATTTGGCACAAGAAAACACTCTTTGAGTGAATTCTCACCAATACCCATGTAATTTACATTGTTTACATAACCATGGAATTCCGTATTACGAGCATGTTTCATGCATCAAGGATTCCTCAAACATGCACTTCTGAGTTGTGAACATGCGCATGACTGATGTTTCAACAACCAAACAAATTACCTATGCACTCTGAAATATTTACTTTGACTTTGTAGCTTCTTCCTATCACCAGTTTCAATACTCACACTTTGATCCCACAAAAACCCTCTTGGAGCGAATTCTTCCCTTGAGATATGTAAGTTGAATAGATTCCATCTACATGATATTCCGTGTTCCGTACATGCTACATACATGACGGATTCGACAAATATACATTCCTGAGTTGAGGTCATCTGGATTACTAATCTTTCCTCCTCTATAAAAGGAATATTTTCATCTAGACACGTGTGCACATTTTCACAAGCTTTCCCTAACACCAGGTTCGAATTCGTGCTTTCTTCACAGAAACATTTTCTTCAGGGATTTCCACCTAACAGATATGTAATTTTCATGTATTCCAACAACATGGCATTCCGGGTTCCGTACATGCTACATGTATGACGGATTTGACAATCATGCGTTTCTGACTTGTGAGCATGTGGATTACAGACCTTTCAACCTCCGAACAAGGCGTATATAAATTTAGAAATATTTACTCTGACTTCATAGGTTTTTCCTATCACCAGGTTCTAAAATCGGACATTTGGCACCAGAAAACACTCTTTGAGCGAATTCTCACCAATACCCATGTAATTTACATTGTTTACATAACCATGGAATTCCGTATTACGAGCAGGTTTCATGCATCACGGATTCCTCAAACATCCAGTTCTGAGTTGTGAACATGCGCATGACTTATGTTTCAAACACTAAACAAGTTACCTATGCATTCTGAAATATTTACTTTGACTTTGTAGCTTCTTCCTATCACCAGTTTCAATACTCACACTTTGATCCCACAAAAACCCTCTTGGAGCGAATTCTTCCCTAGAGATATGTAAGTTGAATAGATTCCATCTACATGATATTCCGTGTTCCGTACATGCTACATACATGACGGATTCGACAAATATACATTCCTGAGTTGAGGTCATCTGGATTAATAATCTTTCCTCCTCTATAAAAGAAATATTTTCATCTAGACACGTGTGCACATTTTCACAAGCTTTCCCTAACACCAGGTTCGAATTAGTGCTTTTTTCAAAGAAACATATTTTTCAGCCATTTACACCTAACAGATATGTAATTCACATGTATTCCAACAACATGGCATTCCGGGTTCCGTACATGCTACATGTATGACGGATTTGGCAATCATGCGTTTCTGACTTGTGAGCATGTGGATTACAGACCTTTCAACCTCCGAACAAGGCGTATATAAATTTAGAAATATTTACTCTGACTTCATAGGTTTTTCCTATCACCAGGTTCTAAAATCGGACATTTGGCACCAGAAAACACTCTTTGAGCGAATTCTCACCAATACCCATGTAATTTACATTGTTTACATAACCATGGAATTCCGTATTACGAGCATGTTTCATGCATCACGGATTCCTCTAACATGCACTTCTGAGTTGTGAACATGCGCATGACTGATGTTTCAACCACCAAACAAGTTACCTATGCACTCTGAAATATTTACTTTGACTTTGTAGCTTCTTCCTATCACCAGTTTCAATACTCACACTTTGATCCCACAAAAACCCTCTTGGAGCGAATTCTTCCCTAGAGATATGCAAGTTGAATAGATTCCATCTACATGATATTCCGTGTTCCGTACATGCTACATACATGACGGATTCGACAAATATACATTCCTGAGTTGAGGTCATCTGGATTACTAATTTTTCCTCCTCTATAAAAGGAATATTTTCATCTAGACACGTGTGCACATTTTCACAAGCTTTCCCTAACACCAGGTTCGAATTCGTGCTTTTTTCACAGAAACATAGTTTTCAGCGATTTCCTTCTAACAGATATATAATTTAAATGAATTCCAACAATATGGCATTCCGGGTTCCCTACATGCTACATGTATGACGGATTTGGCAATCATGCGTTTCTGACTTGTGAGCATGTGGATTACAGACCTTTCAACCTCTGAAAAAGGCGTATATAAATTTAGAAATATTTACTATGACTTCATAGGTTTTTCCTATCACCAGGTTCTAAAATCGGATATTTGGCACCAGAAAACACTCTTTGAGCGAATTCTCACCAATACCCATGTAATTTACATTGTTTACAAAACCATGGAATTCCGTATTACGAGCATGTTTCATGCATCACGGATTCCTCAAACATGCACTTCTGAGTTGTGAACATGCGCATGAGTGATATTTCAAACACCAAACAAGTTACATATGCACTCTGAAATATTTACTTTGACTTTGTAGCTTCTTCCTATCACCAGTTTCAATACTCACACTTTGATCCCACAAAAACCCTCTTGGAGCGAATTCTTCCCTAGAGATATGTAAGTTGAATAGATTCCATCTACATGATATTCCATGTTCCGTACATGCTACATACATGACGGATTCGACAAATATACATTCCTGAGTTGAGGTCATCTGGATTACTAATCTTTTCTCCTCTATAAAAGGAATATTTTCATCTAGACACGTGTGCACATTTTCACAAGCTTTCCCTAACACCAGGTTCGAATTCGTGCTTTTTTAACAGAAACATAGTTTTCAGCGATTTCCACCTAACAGATATGTAATTTACATGTATTCCAACAACATGGCATTCCGGGTTCCGTACATGCTACATGTATGACGGATTTGGCAATCATGCGTTTCTGACTTGTGAGCATGTGGATTACAGACCTTTCAACCTCCGAACAAGGCGTATATAAATTTAGAAATATTTACTCTGACTTCATAGGTTTTTCCTATCACCAGGTTCTAAAATCGGACATTTGGCACCAGAAAACCCTCTTTGAGCGAATTCTCACCAATACCCATGTAATTTACATTGTTTACATAACCATGGAATTCCGTATTACGAGCATGTTTCATGCATCACGGATTCATCAAACATGCACTTCTGAGTTGTGAACATGCGCATGAGTGATATTTCAACCACCAAACAAGTTACCTATGCACTCTGAAATATTTACTTTGACTTTGTAGCTTCTTCCTATCACCAGTTTCAATACTCACACTTTGATCCCACAAAAACCCTCTTGGAGCGAATACTTCCCTTGAGATATGTAAGTTGAATAGATTCCATCTACATGATATTCCATGTTCCGTACATGCTACATACATGACGGATTCGACAAATATACATTCCTGAGTTGAGGTCATCTGGATTACTAATCTTTCCTCCTCTATAAAAGGAATATTTTCTTCTAGACACGTGTGCACATTTTCACAAGCTTTCCCTAACACCAGGTTCGAATTAGTGCTTTTTTCACAGAAACAGAGTTTTCAGCGATTTCCACCTAACAGATATATAATTTACATGTATTCCCACAACATGGCATTCCGGGTTCCGTACATGATACATGTATGACGGATTTGGCAATCATGCGTTTCTGACTTGTGAGCATGTGGATTACAGACCTTTCAACCTCCGAACAAGGCGTATATAAATTTAGAAATATTTACTCTGACTTCATAGGTTTTTCCTATCACCAGGTTCTAAAATCGGACATTTGGCACCAGAAAACACTCTTTGTGCGAATTCTCACCAATACCCATGTAAATTACATTGTTTACATAACCATGGAATTCCGTATTACGATCATGTTTCATGCATCACGGATTCCTCAAACATGCACTTCTGAGTTGTGAACATGCGCATGACTGGTGTTTCAACCACCAAACAAGTTACCTATGTATTCTGAAATATTTACTTTGACTTTGTAGCTTCTTCCTATCACCAGTTTCAATACTCACACTTTGATCCCACAAAAACCCTCTTGGAGCGAATTATTCCCTAGAGATATGTAAGTTGAATAGATTCCATCTACATGATATTCCGTGTTCCGTACATGCTACATAAATGACGGATTCGACAAATATACATTCCTGAGTTGAGGTCATCTGGATTGCTAATCTTTCCTCCTCTATATAAGAAATATTTTCATCTTGACACGTGTGCACATTTTCACAAGCTTTCCCTAACACCAGGTTCGAATTTGTGCTTTTTTCACAGAAACATAGTTTTCAGCGATTTCCACCTAACAGATATGTAATTTACATGTATTCCAACAACATGGCATTCCGGGTTCCGTACATGCTACATGTATGACGGATTTGGCAATCATGCGTTTCTGACTTGTGAGCATGTGGATTACAGACCTTTCAACCTCCGAACAAGGCGTATATAAATTTAGAAATATTTACTCTGACTTCATAGGTTTTTCCTATCACCAGGTTCTAAAATCGGACATTTGGCACCAGAAAACACTCTTTGTGCGAATTCTCACCAATACCCATGTAAATTACATTGTTTACATAACCATGGAATTCCGTATTACGATCATGTTTCATGCATCACGGATTCCTCAAACATGCACTTCTGAGTTGTGAACATGCGCATGACTGGTGTTTCAACCACCAAACAAGTTACCTATGTATTCTGAAATATTTACTTTGACTTTGTAGCTTCTTCCTATCACCAGTTTCAATACTCACACTTTGATCCCACAAAAACCCTCTTGGAGCGAATTCTTCCCTAGAGATATGTAAGTTGAATAGATTCCATCTACATGATATTCCGTGTTCCGTACATGCTACATAAATGACGGATTCGACAAATATACATTCCTGAGTTGAGGTCATCTGGATTGCTAATCTTTCCTCCTCTATATAAGAAATATTTTCATCTAGACACGTGTGCACATTTTCACAAGCTTTCCCTAACACCAGGTTCGAATTCGTCCTTTTTTCACAGAAACATAGTTTTCAGTGATTTCCACCTAACACATATATAATTTACATGTATTCCAACAAAATGGCATTCCGGGTTCCGTACATGCTACATGTATGACGGATTTGGCAATCATGCGTTTCTGACTTGTGAGCATGTGGATTACAGACCTTTCAACCACCGAACAAGACGTATATAAATTTAGAAATTTTTACTCTGACTTCATAGGTTTTTCCTATCACCAGGTTCTAAAATCGGACATTTGGCACCTGAAAACACTCTTTGAGCGACTTCTCACCAATACCCATGTAATTTACATTGTTTAAATAACCATGGAATTCCGTATTACGAGCAGGTTTCATGCATCATGGATTCCTCAAACATGCACTTCTGAGTTGTGAGCATGCGCATGACTGATGTTTCAACCACCAAACAAGTTACCTATGCACTCTGAAATATTTACTTTGACTTTGTAGCTTCTTCCTATCACCAGTTTCAATACTCACACTTTGATCCCACAAAAACCCTCTTGGAGCGAATTCTTCCCTCGAGATATGTAAGTTGAATAGATTCCATCTACATGATATTCCGTGTTCCGTACATGTTACATACATAACGGATTCGACAAATATACATTCCTGAGTTGAGGTCATCTGGATTACTAATTTTCCTCCTCTATAAAAGGAATATTTTCATCTAGACACGTGTGCACATTTTCACAAGCTTTCCCTAACACCAGGTTCGAATTTGTGCTTTTTTCACAGAAACATAGTTTTCAGCGATTTCCACCTAACAGATATGTAATTTACATGTATTCCAACAACATGGCATTCCGGGTTCCGTACATGCTACATGTATGACGGATTTGGCAATCATGCGTTTCTGACTTGTGAGCATGTGGATTACAGACCTTTCAACCTCCGAACAAGGCGTATATAAATTTAGAAATATTTACTCTGACTTCATAGGTTTTTCCTATCACCAGGTTCTAAAATCGGACATTTGGCACCAGGAAACACTCTTTGAGCGAATTCTCACCAATACCCATGTAATTTACATTGTTTAAATAACCATGGAAATCCGTATTACGAGCAGGTTTCATGCATCACGGATTCCTCAAACATGCACTTCTGAGTTGTGAGCATGCGCATGACTGATGTTTCAACTACCAAACAAGTTACCTATGCACTCTGAAATATTTACTTTGACTTTGTAGCTTCTTCCTATCACCAGTTTCAATACTCACACTTTGATCCCACAAAAACCCTCTTGGAGCGAATTCTTTCCTAGAGATATGTAAGTTGAATAGATTCCATCTACATGATATTCCATGTTCCGTACATGCTACATACATGACGGATTCGACAAATATACTTTCCTGAGTTGAGGTCATCTGGATTACTAATCTTTCCTCCTCTATAAAAGGAATATTTTCATCTAGACACGTGTGCACATTTTCACAAGCTTTCCCTAACACCAGGTTCGAATTCGTGCTTTTTTCACAGAAACATAGTTTTCAGCGATTTCCTCCTAACAGATATATAATTTAAATGTATTCCAACAATATGGCATTCTGGGTTCCCTACATGCTACATGTATGACGGATTTGGCAATCATGCGTTTCTGACTTGTGAGCATGTGGATTACAGACCTTTCAACCTCCGAACAAGGCGTATATAAATTTAGAAATATTTACTCTGACTTCATAGGTTTTTCCTATCACCAGGTTCTAAAATCGGACATTTGGCACCAGAAAACACTCTTTGAGCGAATTCTCACCAATACCCATGTAATTTACATTGTTTACATAACCATGGAATTCCGTATTACGAGCATGTTTCATGCATCACGGATTCCTCAAACATGCACTTCTGAGTTGTGAACATGCGCATGAGTGATACTTCAACCACCAAACAAGTTACCTATGCACTCTGAAATATTTACTTTGACTTTGTAGCTTCTCCCTATCACCAGTTTCAATACTCACACTTTGATCCCACAAAAACCCTCTTGGAGCGAATTCTTCCCTAGAGATATGTAAGTTGAATAGATTCCATCTACATGATATTCCATGTTCCGTACATGCTACATACATGACGGATTCGACAAATATACATTCCTGAGTTGAGGTCATCTGGATTACTAATATTTCCTCCTCTATAAAAGGAATATTTTCATCTAGACACGTGTGCACATTTTCACAAGCTTTCCCTAACACCAGGTTCGAATTAGTGCTTTTTTCACAGAAACAGAGTTTTAAGCGATTTCTACCTAACAGATATGTAATTTACATGTATTCCAACAACATGGCATTCCGGGTTCCGTACATGATACATGTATGACGGATTTGGCAATCATGCGTTTCTGACTTGTGAGCATGTGGATTACAGACCTTTCAACCTCCGAACAAGGCGTATATAAATTTAGAAATATTTACTCTGACTTCATAGGTTTTTCCTATCACCAGTTTCTAAAATCGGACATTTGGCACTAGAAAACACTCTTTGAGCGAATTCTCACCAATACCCATGTAAATTACATTGTTTATATAACCATGGAATTCCGTATTACGATCATGTTTCATGCATCACGGATTCCTCAAACATGCACTTCTGAGTTGTGAACATGCGCATGACTGGTGTTTCAACCACCAAACAAGTTACCTATGCATTCTGAAATATTTACTTTGACTTTGTAGCTTCTTCCTATCACCAGTTTCAATACTCACACTTTGATCCCACAAAAACACTCTTGGAGCGAATTCTTCCCTAGAGATATGTAAGTTGAATAGATTCCATCTACATGATATTCCGTGTTCCGTACATGCTACATACATGACGTATTCGACAAATATACATTCCTGAGTTGAGGTCATCTGGATTACTAATCTTTCCTCCTCTATAAAAGTAATATTTTCATCTAGACACGTGTGCACATTTTCACAAGCTTTCCCTAACACCAGGTTCGAATTCGTCCTTTTTTCACAGAAACATAGTTTTCAGCGATTTCCACCTAACAGATATATAATTTACATGTATTCCAACAACATGGCATTCCGGGTTCCGTACATGCTACATGTATGTCGAATTTGGCAATCATGCGTTTGTGACTTGTGAGCATGTGGGTTACAGACCTTTCAAACTCTGAACAACGCGTATATAAATTTAGAAATATTTACTCTGACTTCATAGGTTTTTCCTATCACCAGGTTCTAAAATCGGACATTTGGCACCAGAAAACACTCTTTGAGCGAATTCTCACCAATACCCATGTAATTTACATTGTTTACATTACCATGGAATTCCGTATTACGAGCATGTTTCATGCATCACGGATTCCTCAAACTTGCACTTCTGAGTTGTGAACATCCGCATGACTTATGTTTCAACCACTAAACAAGTTACCTATGCATTCTGAAATATTTACTTTGACTTTGTAGCTTCTTCCTATCACCAGTTTCAATACTCACACTTTGATCCCACAAAAACCCTCTTGGAGCGAATTCTTCCCTAGAGATATGTAAGTTGAATAGATTCCATCTACATGATATTCCGTGTTCCGTACATGTTACATACATAACGGATTCGACAAATATACATTCCTGAGTTGAGGTCATCTGGATTACTAATCTTTCCTCCTCTATAAAAGTAATATTTTCATCTAGACACGTGTGCACATTTTCACAAGCTTTCCCTAACACCAGGTTCGAATTTGTGCTTTTTTCACAGAAACATAGTTTTCAGCGATTTCCACCTAACAGATATGTAATTTACATGTATTCCAACAACATGGTATTCTGGGTTCCGTACATGCTACATGTATGACGGATTTGGCAATCATGCGTTTCTGACTTGTGAGCATGTGGATTACAGACCTTTCAACCTCCGAACAAGGCGTATATAAATTTAGAAATATTTACTCTGACTTCATAGGTTTTTCCTATCACCAGGTTCTAAAATCGGACATTTGGCACCAGAAAACACTCTTTGAGCGAATTCTCACCAATAACCATGTAATTTACATTGTTTAAATAACCATGGAATTCCGTATTACGAGCAGGTTTCATGCATCACGGATTCCTCAAACATGCACTTCTGAGTTGTGAGCATGCGCATGACTTATGTTTCAACCACTAAACAAGTTACCTATGCATTCTGAAATATTTACTTTGACTTTGTAGATTCTTCCTATCACCAGTTTCAATACTCACACTTTGATCCCTCAAAAACCCTCTTGGAGCGAATTCTTCCCTAGAGATATGTAAGTTGAATAGATTCCATCTACATGATATTCCGTGTTCCGTACATGCTACATACATGACGGATTCGACAAATATACATTCCTGAGTTGAGGTCATCTGGATTACTAATCTTTCCTCCTCTATAAAAGGAATATTTTCTTCTAGACAAGTGTGCACATTTTCACAAGCTTTCCCTAACACCAGGTTCGAATTAGTGCTTTTTTCACAGAAACAGAGTTTTCAGCGATTTCCACCTAACAGATATGTAATTTACATGTATTCCAACAACATGGCATTCCGGGTTCCGTACATGCTACATGTATGACGGATTTGGCAATCATGCGTTTCTGACTTGTGAGCATGTGGGTTACAGTCCTTTCAACCTCTGAACAAGGCGTATATAAATTTGGAAATATTTACTCTGACTTCATAGGTTTTTCCTATCACCAGGTTCTAAAATCGGACTTTTGGCACCAGAAAACACTCTTTGAGCGAATTCTCACCAATACCCATGTAATTTACACTGTTTACATAATCATGGATTTCCGTATTACGAGCAGGTTTCATGCATCACGGATTCCTCAAACATGCACTTCTGAGTTGTGAGCATGCGCATGACTGATGTTTCAATCACCAAACAAGTTACCTATGCACTCTGAAATATTTACTTTGACTTTGTAGCTTCTTCCTATCAGCAGTTTCAATACTCACACTTTGATCCCACAAAAACCCTCTTGGAGCGAATTCTTCCCTAGAGATATGTAAGTTGAATAGATTCCATCTACATGATATTCCGTGTTCCGTACATGTTACATACATAACGGATTCGACAAATATACATTCCTGAGTTGAGGTCATCTGGATTACTAATCTTTCCTCCTCTATAAAAGGAATATTTTCATCTAGACACGTGTGCACATTTTCACAAGCTTTCCCTAACACCAGGTTCGAATTTGTGCTTTTTTCACAGAAACATAGTTTTCAGCGATTTCCACATAATAGATATGTAATTTACATGTATTCCAACAACATGGCATTCTGGGTTCCGTACATGCTTCATGTATGACGGATTTGGCAATCATGCGTTTCTGACTTGTGAGCATGTGGATTACAGACCTTTCAACCTCCGAACAAGGCGTATATAAATTTAGAAATATTTACTCTGTCTTCATAGCTTTTTCCTATCACCTGGATCTAAAATCGGACATTTGGCACCAGAAAACACTCTTTGAGCGAATTCTCACCAATACCCATGTAAATTACATTGTTTACATAACCATGGAATTCCGTATTACGAGCATGTTTCATGCATCACGGATTCCTCTAACATGCACTTCTGAGTTGTGAACATGCGCATGACTGATGTTTCAACCACCAAACAAGTTACCTATGCATTCTGAAATATTTACTTTGACTTTGTAACTTCTTTCTATCACCAGATTCAATACTCACACTTTGATCCCACAAAAACCCTCTTGGAGCGAATTCTTCCCTAGAGATATGTAAGTTGAATAGATTCCATCTACATGATTTTCCGTGTTCCGTACATGCTACATACATGACGGATTCGACAAATATACATTCCTGAGTTGAGGTCATCTGGATTACTAATCTTTCCTCCTCTATAAAAGGAATATTTTCATCTAGACAGGTGTGCACATTTTCACAAGCTTTCCCTAACACCAGGTTCGAATTCGTGCTTTTTTCACAGAAACATATTTTTCAGCGATTTCCACCTAACAGATATATAATTTAAATGTATTCCAACAACATGGCATTCCGGGTTCCGTACATGCTACATGTATGACGGATTTGGCAATCATGCGTTTCTGACTTGTGAGCATGTGGATTACAGACCTTTCAACCTCCGAACAAGGCGCATATAAATTTAGGAATATTTACTCTGACTTCATAGGTTTTTCCTATCACCAGGTTCTAAAATCGGACATTTGGCACCAGAAAACACTCTTTGAGCGAATTCTCACCAATACCCATGTAATTTACATTGTTTACATAACCATGGAATTCCGTATTACGAGCATGTTTCATGCATCACGGATTCCTCAAACATGCACTTCTGAGTTGTGAACATGCGCATGACTGATGTTTCAACCTCCAAACAAGTTACCTATGCACTCTGAAATATTTACTTTGACTTTGTAGCTTCTTCCTATCACCAGTTTCAATACTCACACTTTGATCCCACAAAAACCCTCTTGGAGCGAATTCTTCCCTAGAGATATCTAAGTTGAATAGATTCCATCTACATGATATTCCGTGTTCCGTACATGCTACATACATGACGGATTCGACAAATATACATTCCTGAGTTGAGGTCATCTGGATTACTAATCTTTCCTCCTGTATAAAAGTAATATTTTCATCTAGACACGTGTGCATATTTTCACAAACTTTCCCTAACACCAGGTTCAAATTAGTGCTTTTTTCACAGAAACATAGTTTTCAGCGATTTCCACCTAACAGATATGTAATTTACATGTATTCCTACAAAATGGCATTCCGGGTTCCGTACATGCTACATGTATGACGGATTTGGCAATCATGCGTTTCTGACTTGTGAGCATGTGGATTACAGACGTTTCAACCTCCGAACAAGGCGTATATAAATTTAGAAATATTTACTCTGACTTCATAGATTTTTCCTATCACCAGGTTATAAAATCGGACATTTGGCACCAGAAAACACTCTTTGAGCGAATTCTCACCAATACCCATGTAATTTACATTGTTTACATAACCATGGAATTCCGTATTACGAGCATGATTCATGCATCACGGATTCCTCAAACATGCACTTCTGAGTTGTGAACATGCGCATGACTGATGTTTCAAACACCAAACAAGTTACCTATGCACTCTGAATTATTTACTTTGACTTTGTGGCTTCTTCCTATCACCAGTTTCAATACTCACACTTTGATCCCACAAAAACACTCTTGGAGCGAATTCTTCCCTAGAGATATGTAAGTTGAATAGATTCCATCTACATGATATTCCGTGTTCCGTACATGCTACATACATGACGGATTCGACAAATATACATTCCTGAGTTGAGGTCATCTGGATTACTAATCTGTCCTCCTCTATAAAAATAGTATTTTCATCTAGACACGTGTGCACATTTTCACAAGCTTTCCCTAACACCAGGTTCGAATTCGTGCTTTTTTCACAGAAACATAGTTTTCAGCGATTTCCACCTAACAGATATATAATTTACATGTATTCCAACAACATGGCATTCCGGGTTCCGTACATGCTACATGTATGACGGATTTGGCAATCATGCGTTTCTGAATTGTGAGCATGTGGATTACAGACCTTTCAACCTCCGAACAAGGCGTATATAAATTTAGAAATATTTACTCTGACTTCATAGGTTTTTCCTATCACCAGGTTCTAAAATCGGACATTTGGCACCAGAAAACACTCTTTGAGCGAATTCTCACCAATACCCATGAAATTTACATTGTTTACATAACCATGGAATTCCGTATTACGAGCAGGTTTCATGCATCACGGATTCCTCAAACATGCACTTCTGAGTTGTGAACATGCGCATGACTGATATTTCAACCACCAAACAAGTTACCTATGCACTCTGAATTATTTACTTTGACTTTGTAGCTTCTTCCTATCACCAGTTTCAATACTCACACTTTGATCCCACAAAAACCCTCTTGGAGCCAATTCTTCCCTAGAGATATGTAAGTTGAATAGATTCCATCTACATGATATTCCGTGTTCCGTACATGCTACATACATGACGGATTCGACAAATATACATTCCTGAGTTGAGGTCATCTGGATTACTAATCTGTCCTCCTCTATAAAAGTAATATTTTCATCTAGACACGTCTGCACATTTTCACAAGCTTTCCCTAACACCAGGTTCGAATTCGTGCTTTTTTCACAGAAACATAGTTTTCAGCGATTTCCACCTAACAGATATGTAATTTACATGTATTCCAACAACATGGCATTCCGGGTTCCGTACATGCTACATGTATGACGGATTTGGCAATCATGCGTTTCTGACTTGTGAGCATGTGGATTACAGATCTTTCAACCTCCGAACAATGCGTATATAAATTTAGAAATATTTACTCTGACTTCATAGGTTTTTCCTATCACCAGGTTCTAAAATCGGACATTTGGCACCAGAAAACACACTTTGAACGAATTCTCAACAATACCCATGTAATTTACATTGTTTACATAACCATGGAATTCCGTATTACGAGCAGGTTTCATGCATCCCGGATTCTTCAAACATGCACTTCTGAGTTGTGAACATTCGCATGACTGATGTTTCAACCACCAAACAAGTTACCTATGCACTCTGAAATATTTACTTTGACTTTGTAGCTTCTTCCTATCACCAGTTTCAATACTCACACTTTGATCCCACAAAAACCCTCTTGGAGCGAATTCTTCCCTAGAGATATGTAAGTTGAATAGATTCCATCTGCATGATATTCCGTGTTCCGTACATGCTACATACATGACGGATTCGACAAATATACATTCCTGAGTTGAGGTCATCTGGATTACTAATCTGTCCTCCTCTATAAAAGTAATATTTTCATCTAGACACGTGTGCACATTTTCACAAGCTTTCCCTAACACCAGGTTCGAATTCGTGCTTTTTTCACAGAAACATAGTTTTCAGCGATTTCCACCTAACAGATATATAATTTACATGTATTCCAACAACATGGCATTCCGGGTTCCGTAAATGCTACATGTATGACGGATTTGGCAATCATGCGTTTCTGACTTGTGAGCATGTGGATTACAGACCTTTCAACCTCCGAACAAGGCGTATATAAATTTAGAAATATTTACTCTGACTTCATAGGTTTTTCCTATCACCAGGTTCTAAAATCGGACATTTGGCACCAGAAAACACTCTTTGAGCGAATTCTCACCAATACCCATGTAATTTACATTGTTTAAATAACCATGGAATTCCGTATTACGAGCAGGTTTCATGCATCACGGATTCCTCAAACATGCACTTCTGAGTTGTGAGCATGCGCATGACTGATGTTTCAACCACCAAACAAGTTACCTATGCACTCTGAAATATTTACTTTGACTTTGTAGCTTCTTCCTATCACCAGTTTCAATACTCACACTTTGATCCCACAAAAACCCTCTTGGAGCGAATTCTTCCCTAGAGATATGTAAGTTGAATAGATTCTATCTACATGATATTCCGTGTTCCGTACATGCTACATACATGACGGATTCGACAAATATACATTCCTGAGTTGAGGTCATCTGGATTACTAATCTTTCCTCCTCTATAAAAGGAATATTTTCATCTAGACACGTGTGCACATTTTCACAAGCTTTCCCTAACACCAGGTTCGAATTCGTGCTTTTTTCACAGAAACATAGTTTTCAGCGATTTCCTCCTAACAGATATATAATTTAAATGTATTCCAACAATATGGCATTCTGGGTTCCCTACATGCTACATGTATGACGGATTTGGCAATCATGCGTTTCTGACTTGTGAGCATGTGGATTACAGACCTTTCAACCTCCGAACAAGGCGTATATAAATTTAGAAATATTTACTCTGACTTCATAGGTTTTTCCTATCACCAGGTTCTAAAATCGGACATTTGGCACCAGAAAACACTCTTTGAGCGAATTCTCACCAATACCCATGTAATTTACATTGTTTACATAACCATGGAATTCCGTATTACGAGCATGTTTCATGCATCACGGATTCCTCAAACATGCACTTCTGAGTTGTGAACATGCGCATGAGTGATACTTCAACCACCAAACAAGTTACCTATGCACTCTGAAATATTTACTTTGACTTTGTAGCTTCTTCCTATCACCAGTTTCAATACTCACACTTTGATCCCACAAAAACCCTCTTGGAGCGAATTCTTCCCTAGAGATATGTAAGTTGAATAGATTCCATCTACATGATATTCCATGTTCCGTACATGCTACATACATGACGGATTCGACAAATATACATTCCTGAGTTGAGGTCATCTGGATTACTAATATTTCCTCCTCTATAAAAGGAATATTTTCATCTAGACACGTGTGCACATTTTCACAAGCTTTCCCTAACACCAGGTTCGAATTAGTGCTTTTTTCACAGAAACAGAGTTTTAAGCGATTTCTACCTAACAGATATGTAATTTACATGTATTCCAACAACATGGCATTCCGGGTTCCGTACATGCTACATGTATGTCGAATTTGGCAATCATGCGTTTCTGACTTGTGAGCATGTGGGTACAGACCTTTCAAACTCTGAACAACGCGTATATAAATTTAGAAATATTTACTCTGACTTCATAGGTTTTTCCTATCACCAGGTTCTAAAATCGGACATTTGGCACCAGAAAACACTCTTTGAGCGAATTCTCACCAATACCCATGTAATTTACATTGTTTACATTACCATGGAATTCCGTATTACGAGCATGTTTCATGCATCACGGATTCCTCAAACATGCACTTCTGAGTTGTGAACATCCGCATGACTTATGTTTCAACCACTAAACAAGTTACCTATGCATTCTGAAATATTTACTTTGACTTTGTAGCTTCTTCCTATCACCAGTTTCAATACTCACACTTTGATCCCACAAAAACCCTCTTGGAGCGAATTCTTCCCTCGAGATATGTAAGTTGAATAGATTCCATCTACATGATATTCCGTGTTCCGTACATGTTACATACATAACGGATTCGACAAATATACATTCCTGAGTTGAGGTCATCTGGATTACTAATCTTTCCTCCTCTATAAAAGTAATATTTTCATCTAGACACGTGTGCACATTTTCACAAGCTTTCCCTAACACCAGGTTCGAATTTGTGCTTTTTTCACAGAAACATTGTTTTCAGCGATTTCCACCTAACAGATATGTAATTTACATGTATTCCAACAACATGGTATTCTGGGTTCCGTACATGCTACATGTATGACGGATTTGGCAATCATGCGTTTCTGACTTGTGAGCATGTGGATTACAGACCTTTCAACCTCCGAACAAGGCGTATATAAATTTAGAAATATTTACTCTGACTTCATAGGTTTTTCCTATCACCAGGTTCTAAAATCGGACATTTGGCACCAGAAAACACTCTTTGAGCGAATTCTCACCAATACCCATGTAATTTACATTGTTTAAATAACCATGGAATTCCGTATTACGAGCAGGTTTCATGCATCACGGATTCCTCAAACATGCACTTCTGAGTTGTGAACATGCGCATGACTGATGTTTCAACCACCAAACAAGTTACCTATGCATTCTGAAATATTTACTTTGACTTTGTAACTTCTTTCTATCACCAGATTCAATACTCACACTTTGATCCCACAAAAACCCTCTTGGAGAGAATTCTTCCCTAGAGATATGTAAGTTGAATAGATTCCATCTACATGATTTTCCGTGTTCCGTACATGCTACATACATGACGGATTCGACAAATATACATTCCTGAGTTGAGGTCATCTGGATTACTAATCTTTCCTCCTCTATAAAAGTAATATTTTCATCTAGACAGGTGTGCACATTTTCACAAGCTTTCCCTAACACCAGGTTCGAATTCGTGCTTTTTTCACAGAAACATATTTTTCAGCGATTTCCACCTAACAGATATATAATTTAAATGTATTCCAACAACATGGCATTCCGGGTTCCGTACATGCTACATGTATGACGGATTTGGCAATCATGCGTTTCTGACTTGTGAGCATGTGGATTACAGACGTTTCAACCTCAGAACAAGGCGTATATAAATTTAGAAATATTTACTCTGACTTCATAGATTTTTCCTATCACCAGGTTATAAAATCGGACATTTGGCACCAGAAAACACTCTTTGAGCGAATTCACACCAATACCCATGTAATTTACATTGTTTACATAACCATGGAATTCCGTATTACGAGCATGTTTCATGCATCACGGATTCCTCAAACATGCACTTCTGAGTTGTGAACATGCGCATGACTGATGTTTCAAACACCAAACAAGTTACCTATGCACTCTGAATTATTTACTTTGACTTTGTGGCTTCTTCCTATCACCAGTTTCAATACTCACACTTTGATCCCACAAAAACCCTCTTGGAGCGAATTCTTCCCTAGAGATATGTAAGTTGAATAGATTCCATCTACATGATATTCCGTGTTCCGTACATGCTACATACATGACGGATTCGACAAATATACATTCCTGAGTTGAGGTCATCTGGATTACTAATCTGTCCTCCTCTATAAAAATAGTATTTTCATCTAGACACGTGTGCACATTTTCACAAGCTTTCCCTAACACCAGGTTCGAATTCGTGCTTTTTTCACAGAAACATAGTTTTCAGCGATTTCCACCTAACAGATATATAATTTACATGTATTCCAACAACATGGCATTCCGGGTTCCGTACATGCTACATGTATGACGGATTTGGCAATCATGCGTTTCTGAATTGTGAGCATGTGGATTACAGACCTTTCAACCTCCGAACAAGGCGTATATAAATTTAGAAATATTTACTCTGACTTCATAGGTTTTTCCTATCACCAGGTTCTAAAATCGGACATTTGGCACCAGAAAACACTCTTTGAGCGAATTCTCACCAATACCCATGAAATTTACATTGTTTACATAACCATGGAATTCCGTATTACGAGCAGGTTTCATGCATCACGGATTCCTCAAACATGCACTTCTGAGTTGTGAACATGCGCATGACTGATATTTCAACCACCAAACAAGTTACCTATGCACTCTGAATTATTTACTTTGACTTTGTAGCTTCTTCCTATCACCAGTTTCAATACTCACACTTTGATCCCACAAAAACACTCTTGGAGCCAATTCTTCCCTAGAGATATGTAAGTTGAATAGATTCCATCTACATGATATTCCGTGTTCCGTACATGCTACATACATGACGGATTCGACAAATATACATTCCTGAGTTGAGGTCATCTGGATTACTAATCTGTCCTCCTCTATAAAAGTAATATTTTCATCTAGACACGTCTGTACATTTTCACAAGCTTTCCCTAACACCAGGTTCGAATTCGTGCTTTTTTCACAGAAACATAGTTTTCAGCGATTTCCACCTAACAGATATGTAATTTACATGTATTCCAACAACATGGCATTCCGGGTTCCGTACATGCTACATGTATGACGGATTTGGCAATCATGCGTTTCTGACTTGTGAGCATGTGGATTACAGACCTTTCAACCTCCGAACAAGGCGTATATAAATTTAGAAATATTTACTCTGACTTCATAGGTTTTTCCTATCACCAGGTTCTAAAATCGGACATTTGGCACCAGAAAACACTCTTTGAACGAATTCTCAACAATACCCATGTAATTTACATTGTTTACATAACCATGGAATTCCGTATTACGAGCAGGTTTCATGCATCACGGATTCCTCTAACATGAACTTCTGAGTTGTGAACATGCGCATGACTTATGTTTCAAACACCAAACATGTTACTTATGCTTTCTGAAATATTTACTTTGACTTTGTAGCTTCTTCCTATCACCAGTTTCAATACTCACACTTTGATCCCACAAAAACCCTCTTGGAGCGAATTCTTCCCTAGAGATATGTAAGTTGAATAGATTCCATCTACATGATATTCCGTGTTCCGTACATGCTACATACATGACGGATTCGACAAATATACATTCCTGAGTTGAGGTCATCTGGATTACTAATCTTTCCTCCTCTATAAAAGGAATATTTTCATCTAGACACGTGTGCACATTTTCACAAGCTTTCCCTAACACTAGGTTCGAATTCGTGCTTTTTTCACAGAAACATAGTTTTCAGCGATTTCCACCTAACAGATATATAATTTAAATGTATTCCAACAATATGGCATTCCGGGTTCCGTACATGCTACATGTATGACGGATTTGGCAATCATGCGTTTCTGACTTGTGAGCATGTGGATTACAGACCTTTCAACCTCCGAACAAGGCGTATATAAATTTAGAAATATTTACTCTGACTTCATAGGTTTTTCCTATCACCAGGTTTTAAAATCGGACATTTGGCACCAGAAAACACTCTTTGAGCGAATTCTCACCAATACCCATGTAATTTACATTGTTTACATAACCATGGAATTCCGTATTACGAGCATGTTTCATGCATCACGGATTCCTCTAACATGCACTTCTGAGTTGTGAACATGCGCATGACTGATGTTTCAACCACCAAACAAGTTACCTATGCACTCTGAAATATTTACTTTGACTTTGTAGCTTCTTCCTATCACCAGTTTCAATACTCACACTTTGATCCCACAAAAACCCTCTTGGAGAGAATTCTTCCCTAGAGATATGTAAGTTGAATAGATTCCATCTACATGATATTCCGTGTTCCGTACATGCTACATACATGACGGATTCGACAAATATACATTCCTGAGTTGAGGTCATCTGGATTACTAATCTGTCCTCCTCTATAAAAATAGTATTTTCATCTAGACACGTGTGCACATTTTCACAAGCTTTCCCTAACACCAGGTTCGAATTCGTGCTTTTTTCACAGAAACATAGTTTTCAGCGATTTCCACCTAACAGATATATAATTTACATGTATTCCAACAACATGGAATTCCGGGTTCCGTACATGCTACATGTATGACGGATTTGGCAATCATGCGTTTCTGACTTGTGAGCATGTGGATTACAGACCTTTCAACCTCCGAACAAGGCGTATATAAATTTAGAAATATTTACTCTGACTTCATAGGTTTTTCCTATCACCAGGTTCTAAAATCGGACATTTGGCACCAGAAAACACTCTTTGAGCGAATTCTCACCAATACCCATGAAATTTACATTGTTTACATAACCATGGAATTCCGTATTACGAGCAGGTTTCATGCATCACGGATTCCTCAAACATGCACTTCTGAGTTGTGAACATGCGCATGACTGATGTTTCAACCACCAAACAAGTTACCTATGCACTCTGAAATATTTACTTTGACTTTGTAGCTTCTTCCTATCACCAGTTTCAATACTCACACTTTGATCCCACAAAAACCCTCTTGGAGCCAATACTTCCCTAGAGATATGTAAGTTGAATAGATTCCATCTACATGATATTCCGTGTTCCGTACATGCTACATACATGACGGATTCGACAAATATACATACCTGAGTTGAGGTCATCTGGATTACTAATCTTTCCTCCTCTATAAAAGTAATATTTTCATCTAGACACGTGTGAACATTTTCACAAGCTTTCCCTAACACCAGGTTCGAATTAGTGCTTTTTTCACAGAAACATTGTTTTCAGCGATTTCCACCTAAGAGATATGTAATTTACATGTATTCCCACAAAATGGCATTCCGGGTTCCGTACATGCTACATGTATGACGGATTTGGCAATCATGCGTTTCTGACTTGTGAGCATGTGGATTACAGACCTTTCAACCTCCGAACAAGGCGTATATAAATTTAGAAATATTTACTCTGACTTCATAGGTTTTTCCTATCACCAGGTTTTAAAATCGGACATTTGGCACCAGAAAACACTCTTTGAGCGAATTCTCACCAATACCCATGTAATTTACATTGTTTACATAACCATGGAATTCCGTATTACGAGCATGTTTCATGCATCACGGATTCCTCTAACATGCACTTCTGAGTTGTGAACATGCGCATGACTGATGTTTCAACCACCAAACAAGTTACCTATGCACTCTGAAATATTTACTTTGACTTTGTAGCTTCTTCCTATCACCAGTTTCAATACTCACACTTTGATCCCACAAAAACCCTCTTGGAGCGAATTCTTCCCTAGAGATATGTAAGTTGAATAGATTCCATCTACATGATATTCCGTGTTCCGTACATGCTACATACATGACGGATTCGACAAATATACATTCCTGAGTTGAGGTCATCTGGATTACTAATCTGTCCTCCTCTATAAAAATAGTATTTTCATCTAGACACGTGTGCACATTTTCACAAGCTTTCCCTAACACCAGGTTCGAATTCGTGCTTTTTTCACAGAAACATAGTTTTCAGCGATTTCCACCTAACAGATATATAATTTACATGTATTCCAACAACATGGAATTCCGGGTTCCGTACATGCTACATGTATGACGGATTTGGCAATCATGCGTTTCTGACTTGTGAGCATGTGGATTACAGACCTTTCAACCTCCGAACAAGGCGTATATAAATTTAGAAATATTTACTCTGACTTCATAGGTTTTTCCTATCACCAGGTTCTAAAATCGGACATTTGGCACCAGAAAACACTCTTTGAGCGAATTCTCACCAATACCCATGAAATTTACATTGTTTACATAACCATGGAATTCCGTATTACGAGCAGGTTTCATGCATCACGGATTCCTCAAACATGCACTTCTGAGTTGTGAACATGCGCATGACTGATGTTTCAACCACCAAACAAGTTACCTATGCACTCTGAAATATTTACTTTGACTTTGTAGCTTCTTCCTATCACCAGTTTCAATACTCACACTTTGATCCCACAAAAACCCTCTTGGAGCCAATACTTCCCTAGAGATATGTAAGTTGAATAGATTCCATCTACATGATATTCCGTGTTCCGTACATGCTACATACATGACGGATTCGACAAATATACATACCTGAGTTGAGGTCATCTGGATTACTAATCTTTCCTCCTCTATAAAAGTAATATTTTCATCTAGACACGTGTGAACATTTTCACAAGCTTTCCCTAACACCAGGTTCGAATTAGTGCTTTTTTCACAGAAACATTGTTTTCAGCGATTTCCACCTAAGAGATATGTAATTTACATGTATTCCCACAAAATGGCATTCCGGGTTCCGTACATGCTACATGTATGACGGATTTGGCAATCATGCGTTTCTGACTTGTGAGCATGTGGATTACAGTCCTTTCAAACTCCGAACAAGGCGTATATAAATTTAGAAATATTTACTCTGACTTCATAGGTTTTTCCTATCACCAGGTTCTAAAATCGGACATTTGGCACCAGAAAACACTCTTTGAGCGAATTCTCACCAATACCCATGTAATTTACATTGTTTACATAACCATGGAATTCCGTATTACGAGCATGTTTCATGCATCACGGATTCCTCAAACATGCACTTCTGAGTTGTGAACATGCGCATGACTGATGTTTCAACCACCAAACAAGTTACCTATGCACTCTGAAATATTTGCTTTGACTTTGTAGCTTCTTCCTATCACCAGTTTCAATACTCACACTTTGATCCCACAAAAACCCTCTTGGAGCGAATTCTTCCCTAGAGATATGTAAGTTGAATAGATTCCATCTACATGATATTCCATGTTCCGTACATGCTACATACATGACGGATTCGACAAATATACATTCCTGAGTTGAGGTCATCTAGATTACTAATCTTTCCTCCTCTATAAAAGGAATATTTTCATCTAGACACGTGTGCACATTTTCACAAGCTTTCCCTAACACCAGGTTCGAATTCGTGCTTTTTTCACAGAAACATAGTTTTCAGCGATTTCCACCTAACAGATATGTAATTTATATGTATTCCAACAACATGGCATTCCGGGTTCCGTACATGCTACATGTATGACGGATTTGGCAATCATGCCTTTCTGACTTGTGAGCATGTGGATTACAGACCTTTCAACCTCCGAACAAGGCGTATATAAATTTAGAAATATTTACTCTGACTTCATAGATTTTTCCTATCACCAGGTTCTAAAATCGGACATTTGGCACCAGAAAACACTCTTTGAGCGAATTCTCACCAATACCCATGTAATTTACATTGTTTACATAACCATGGAATTCCGTATTACGAGCATGTTTCATGCATCATGGATTCTTCAAACATGCACTTCTGAGTTGTGAACATGCGCATGACTGATGTTTCAACCACCAAACAAGTTACCTATGCATTCTGAAATATTTACTTTGACTTTGTTGCTTCTACCTTTCACCAGTTTCAATACCCAAACTTTGATCCCACAAAAACCATCTTGGAGCGAATTCTTCCCTAGAGATATGTAAGTTGAATAGATTCCATCTACATGATATTCCGTGTTCCGTACATGCTACATACATGACGGATTCGACAAATATACATTCCTGAGTTGAGGTCATCTGGATTACTAATCTTTCCTCCTCTATAAAAGTAATATTTTCGTCTAGACACGTGTGCACATTTTCACAAGCTTTCCCTAACACCAGGTTCGAATTCGTGCTTTTTTCACAGAATCATAATTTTCAGCGATTTCCACCTAACAGATATATAATTTACATGTATTCCAACAACATGGCATTCCGGGTTCCGTACATGCTACATGTATGACGGATTTGGCAATCATGCGTTTCTGACTTGTGAGCATGTGGATTACAGACCTTTCAACCTCCGAACAAGGCGTATATAAATTTAGAAATATTTACTCTGACTTCATAGGTTTTTCCTATCACCAGTTTCTAAAATCGGACTTTTGGCACCAGAAAACACTCTTTGAGCGAATTCTCACCAATACCCATGTAATTTACATTGTTTACATAACCATGGAATTCCGTATTACGAGCATGTTTCATGCATCACGGATTCCTCAAACATGCACTTCTGAGTTGTGAACATGCGCATGACTGATGTTTCAACCACCAAACAAGTTACCTATGCACTCTGAAATATTTACTTTGACTTTGTAGCTTCTTCCTATCACCAGTTTCAATACTCACACTTTGATCCCACAAAAACCCTCTTGGAGCGAATTCTTCCCTAGAGATATGTAAGTTGAATAGATTCCATCTACATGATATTCCGTGTTCCGTACATGCTACATACATGACGGATTCGACAAATATACTTTCCTGAGTTGAGGTCATCTGGATTACTAATCTTTCCTCCTTTATAAAAGTAATATTTTCATCTAGACACGTGTGCACATTTTCACAAGCTTTCCCTAACACCAGGTTCGAATTAGTGCTTTTTTCACAGAAACATAGTTTTCAGCGATTTCCACCTAACAGATATATAATTTACATGTATTCCAACAACATGGCATTCCGGGTTCCTTACATGCTACATGTATGACGGATTTGGCAATCATGCGTTTCTGACTTGTGAGCATGTGGATTACAGACCTTTCAACCTCCGAACAAGGCGTATATAAATTTAGAAATATTTACTCTGACTTCATAGGTTTTTCCTATCACCAGGTTCTAAAATCGGACATTTGGCACCAGAAAACAATCTTTGAGCGAATTCTCACCAATACCCATGTAATTTACATTGTTTACATAACCATGGAATTCCGTATTACGATCATGTTTCATGCATCACGGATTCCTCAAACATTCACTTCTGAGTTGTGAACATGCGCATGAGTGATGTTTCAACCACCAAACAAGTTACCTATGCACTCTGAAATATTTATTTTGACTTTGTAGCTTCTACCTTTCACCAGTTTCAATACTCAAATTTTGATCCCACAAAAACCCTCTTGGAGAGAATTCTTCCCTAGAGATTTGTATGTTGAATAGATTCCATCTGCATGATATTCCGTGTTCCGTACATGCTACATACATGACGAATTCGACAAATATACCTTCCTGAGTTGAGGTCATCTGGATTACAAATCTTTCCTCCTCTATAAAAGTAATATTTTCATCTAGATACGTGTGCACATTTTCACAAGCTTTCCCTAACACCAGGTTCGAATTAGTGCTTTTTTCACAGAAACATAGTTTTCAGCGATTTTCACCTAACAGATATGTAATTTACATGTATTCGAACAACATGGCATTCCGCGTTCCTTACATGCTACATGTATGACGGATTTGGCAATCATGCGTTTCTGACTTGTGAGCATGTGGATTATAGACCTTTCAACCTCCGAACAGGGCGTATATAAATTTAGAAATATTGACTCTGACTTCATAGGTTTTTCCTATCACCAGTTTCTAAAATCGGACTTTTGGCACCAGAAAACACTCTTTGAGCGAATTCTCACCAATACCCATGTAATTTACATTGTTTACATAACCATGGAATTCCGTATTACGAGCAGGTTTCATGCATCACGGATTCCTCAAACATGCACTTCTGAGTTGTGAACATGCGCATGACTGATGTTTCAACCACCAAACAAGTTACCTATGCACTCTGAAATATTTACTTTGACTTTGTAGCTTCTTCCTATCACCAGTTTCAATACTCACACTTTGATCCCCAAAAACCCTCTTGGAGCGAATTCTTCCCTAGAGATATGTAAGTTGAATAGATTCCATCTACATGATATTCCGTGTTCCCTACATGCTACATACATGACGGATTCGACAAATATACTTTCCTGAGTTGAGGTCATCTGGATTACTAATCTTTCCTCCTTTATAAAAGTAATATTTTCATCTAGACACGTTTGAACATTTTCACAAGCTTTCCCTAACACCAGGTTCGAATTAGTGCTTTTTTCACAGAAACATAGTTTTCAGCGATTTCCACCTAACAGATATATAATTAACATGTATTCCAACAACATGGCATTCCGGGTTCCTTACATGCTACATGTATGACGGATTTGGCAATCATGCGTTTCTGACTTGTGAGCATGTGGATTACAGTCCTTTCAAACTCCGAACAAGGCGTATATATATTTAGAAATATTTACTCTGACTTCATAGGTTTTTCCTATCACCAGGTTCTAAAATCGGACATTTGGCACCAGAAAACACTCTTTGAGCGAATTCTCACCAATACCCATGTAATTTACATTGTTTAAATAACCATGGTATTCCGTATTACGAGCAGGTTTCATGCATCACGGATTCCTCAAACATGCACTTCTGAGTTGTGAACATGCGCATGACTGATGTTTCAACCACCAAACAAGTTACCTATGCACTCTGAAATATTTACTTTGACTTTGTAGCTTCTTCCTATCACCAGTTTCAATACTCACACTTTGATCCCACAAAAACCCTCTTGGAGAGAATTCTTCCCTAGAGATATGTAAGTTGAATAGATTCCATCTACATGATATTCCGTGTTCCGTACATGCTACATACATGACGGATTCGACAAATATACATTCCTGAGTTGAGGTCATCTGGATTACTAATCTTTCCTCCTCTATAAAAGGAATATTTTCATCTAGACACGTGTGCACATTTTCACAAGCTTTCCCTAACACCAGGTTCGAATTTGTGCTTTTTTCACAGAAACATTGTTTTCAGCGATTTCCACCTAAGAGATATGTAATTTACATGTATTCCAACAAAATGGCATTCCGGGTTCCGTACATGCTACATGTATGACGGATTTGGCAATCATGCGTTTCTGACTTGTGAGCATGTGGTTTACAGTCCTTTCAAACTCCGAACATGGCGTATATAAATTTAGAAATATTTACTCTGACTTCATAGGTTTTTCCTATCACCAGTTTCTAAAATCGGACATTTGGCACCAGAAAACACTCTTTGAGCGAATTCTCACCTATACCCATGTAATTTACATTGTTTACATAACCATGGAATTCCGTATTACGAGCATGTTTCATGCATCACGGATTCCTCAAACATGCACTTCTGAGTTGTGAACATGCGCATGACTGATGTTTCAAACACCAAACAAGTTACCTATGCACTCTGAAATATTTACTTTGACTTTGAGGCTTCTTCCTATCACCAGTTTCAATACTCACACTTTGATCCCACAAAAACCCTCTTGGAGCGAATTCTTCCCTAGAGATATGTAAGTTGAATAGATTCCATCTACATGATATTCCGTGTTCCGTACATGCTACATACATGACGGATTCGACAAATATACATTCCTGAGTTGAGGTCATCTGGATTACTAATCTTTCCTCCTCTATAAAAGGAATATTTTCATCTAGACACGTGTGCACATTTTCACAAGCTTTCCCTAACACCAGGTTCGAATTAGTGCTTTTTTCACAGAAACATTGTTTTCAGCGATTTCCACCTAAGAGATATGTAATTTACATGTATTCCTACAAAATGGCATTCCGGGGTCTGTACATACTACATGTATGACGGATTTGGCAATCATGCATTTCTGACTTGTGAGCATGTGGATTACAGTCCTTTCAAACTCCGAACAAGGCGTATATAAATTTAGAAATATTTACTCTGACTTCATAGGTTTTTCCTATCACCAGGTTCTAAAATCGGACATTTGGCACCAGAAAACACTCTTTGAGCGAATTCTCACCAATACCCATGTAATTTACATTGTTTACATAACCATGGAATTCCGTAGTACGAGCATGTTTCATGCATAACGGATTCCTCAAACATGCACTTCTGAGTTGTGAACATGCGCATGACTGATGTTTCAACCACCAAACAAGTTACCTATGCATTCTGAAATATTTACTTTGACTTTGTAGCTTCTTCCTATCACCAGTTTAAATACTCACACTTTGATCCCACAAAAACCCTCTTGGAGCGAATTCTTCCCTAGAGATATGTAAGTTGAATAGGTTCCATCTACATGATATTCCGTGTTCCGTACATGCTACATACATGACGGATTCGACAAATATACATTCCTGAGTTGAGGTCATCTGGATTACTAATCTTTCCTCCTCTATAAAAGTAATATTTTCATCTAGACACGTGTGCACATTTTCACAAGCTTTCCCTAACACCAGGTTCGAATTAGTGCTTTTTTCACAGAAACATAGTTTTCAGCGATTTCCACCTAACAGATATGTAATTTACATGTATTCCAACAACATGGCATTCCGGGTTCCGTACATGCTACATGTATGACGGATTTGGCAATCATGCGTTTCTGACTTGTGAGCATGTGGATTACAGACCTTTCAAACTCCGAACAAGGCGTATATAAATTTAGAAATATTTACTCTGACTTCATAGATTTTTCCTATCACCAGGTTCTAAAATCGGACATTTGGCACCAGAAAACACTCTTTGAGCGAATTCTCACCAATACCCATGTAATTTACATTGTTTACATAACCATGGAATTCCGTATTACGAGCATGATTCATGCATCACGGATTCCTCAAACATGCACTTCTGAGTTGTGAACATGCGCATGACTGATGTTTCAACCACCAAACAAGTTACCTATGCATTCTGAAATATTTATTTGAGTTTGTAGCTTCTACCTTTCACCAGTTTCAATACTCAAACTTTGATCCCACAAAAACCCTCTTGGAGAGAATTCTTCCCTAGAGATATGTAAGTTGAATAGATTCCATCTACATGATATTCCGTGTTCCGTACATGCTACATACATGACGGATTCGACAAATATACATTCCTGAGTTGAGGTCATCTGGATTACTAATCTTTCCTCCTCTATAAAAGGAATATTTTCATCTAGACACGTGTGCACATTTTCACAAGCTTTCCCTAACACCAGGTTCGAATTAGTGCTTTTTTCACAGAAACATTGTTTTCAGCGATTTCCACCTAAGAGATATGTAATTTACATGTATTCCAACAAAATGTCATTCCGGGTTCCGTACATGCTACATGTATGACGGATTTGGCAATCATGCATTTCTGACTTGTGAGCATGTGGATTACAGACCTTTCAAACTCCGAACAAGGCGTATATAAATTTAGAAATATTTACTCTGACTTCATAGGTTTTTCCTATCACCAGGTTCTAAAATCGGACATTTGGCACCAGAAAACACTCTTTGAGCGAATTCTCACCAATACCCATGAAATTTACATTGTTTACATAACCATGGAATTCCGTATTACGAGCATGTTTCATGCATCACGGATTCCTCAAACATGCACTTCTGAGTTGTGAACATGCGCATGACTGATGTTTCAACCACCAAACAAGTTACCTATGCATTCTGAAATATTTACTTTGACTTTGTAGCTTCTTCCTATCACCAGTTTCAATACTCACACTTTGATCCCACAAAAACCCTCTTGGAGCGAATTCTTCCCTAGAGATATGTAAGTTGAATAGATTCCATCTACATGATATTCCGTGTTCCGTACATGCTACATACATGACGGATTCGACAAATATACCTTCCTGAGTTGAGGTCATCTGGATTACTAATCTTTCCTCCTCTATAAAAGTAATATTTTCATCTAGACACGTGTGCACATTTTCACAAGCTTTCCCTAACACCAGGTTCGAATTAGTGCTTTTTTCACAGAAACATAGTTTTCAGCGATTTTCACCTAACAGATATGTAATTTACATGTATTCGAACAACATGGCATTCCGCGTTCCTTACATGCTACATGTATGACGGATTTGGCAATCATGCGTTTCTGACTTGTGAGCATGTGGATTATAGACCTTTCAACCTCCGAACAGGGCGTATATAAATTTAGAAATATTGACTCTGACTTCATAGGTTTTTCCTATCACCAGTTTCTAAAATCGGACTTTTGGCACCAGAAAACACTCTTTGAGCGAATTCTCACCAATACCCATGTAATTTACATTGTTTACATAACCATGGAATTCCGTATTACGAGCAGGTTTCATGCATCACGGATTCCTCAAACATGCACTTCTGAGTTGTGAACATGCGCATGACTGATGTTTCAACCACCAAACAAGTTACCTATGCACTCTGAAATATTTACTTTGACTTTGTAGCTTCTTCCTATCACCAGTTTCAATACTCACACTTTGATCCCCAAAAACCCTCTTGGAGCGAATTCTTCCCTAGAGATATGTAAGTTGAATAGATTCCATCTACATGATATTCCGTGTTCCCTACATGCTACATACATGACGGATTCGACAAATATACCTTCCTGAGTTGAGGTCATCTGGATTACTAATCTTTCCTCCTTTATAAAAGTAATATTTTCATCTAGACACGTTTGAACATTTTCACAAGCTTTCCCTAACACCAGGTTCGAATTAGTGCTTTTTTCACAGAAACATAGTTTTCAGCGATTTCCACCTAACAGATATATAATTAACATGTATTCCAACAACATGGCATTCCGCGTTCCTTACATGCTACATGTATGACGGATTTGGCAATCATGCGTTTCTGACTTGTGAGCATGTGGATTACAGTCCTTTCAAACTCCGAACAAGGCGTATATAAATTTAGAAATATTTACTCTGACTTCATAGGTTTTTCCTATCACCAGGTTCTAAAATCGGACATTTGGCACCAGAAAACACTCTTTGAGCGAATTCTCACCAATACCCATGTAATTTACATTGTTTATATAACCATGGAATTCCGTATTACGAGCATGTTTCATGCATCACGGATTCCTCAAACATGCACTTCTGAGTTGTGAACATGCGCATGACTGATGTTTCAACCACCAAACAAGTTACCTATGCACTCTGAAATATTTACTTTGACTTTGTAGCTTCTTCCTATCACCAGTTTCAATACTCACACTTTGATCCCACAAAAACCCTCTTGGAGCGAATTCTTCCCTAGAGATATGTAAGTTGAATAGATTCCATCTACATGATATTCCGTGTTCCGTACATGCTACATACATGACGGATTCGACAAATATACATTCCTGAGTTGAGGTCATCTGGATTACTAATCTTTCCTCCTCTATAAAAGGAATATTTTCATCTAGACACGTGTGCACATTTTCACAAGCTTTCCCTAACACCAGGTTCGAATTAGTGCTTTTTTCACAGAAACATTGTTTTCAGCGATTTCCACCTAAGAGATATGTAATTTACATGTATTCCTACAAAATGGCATTCCGGGGTCTGTACATACTACATGTATGACGGATTTGGCAATCATGCATTTCTGACTTGTGAGCATGTGGATTACAGTCCTTTCAAACTCCGAACAAGGCGTATATAAATTTAGAAATATTTACTCTGACTTCATAGGTTTTTCCTATCACCAGGTTCTAAAATCGGACATTTGGCACCAGAAAACACTCTTTGAGCGAATTCTCACCAATACCCATGTAATTTACATTGTTTACATAACCATGGAATTCCGTAGTACGAGCATGTTTCATGCATAACGGATTCCTCAAACATGCACTTCTGAGTTGTGAACATGCGCATGACTGATGTTTCAACCACCAAACAAGTTACCTATGCATTCTGAAATATTTATTTTGACTTTGTAGCTTCTTCCTATCACCAGTTTAAATACTCACACTTTGATCCCACAAAAACCCTCTTGGAGCGAATTCTTCCCTAGAGATATGTAAGTTGAATAGGTTCCATCTACATGATATTCCGTGTTCCGTACATGCTACATACATGACGGATTCGACAAATATACATTCCTGAGTTGAGGTCATCTGGATTACTAATCTTTCCTCCTCTATAAAAGTAATATTTTCATCTAGACACGTGTGCACATTTTCACAAGCTTTCCCTAACACCAGGTTCGAATTAGTGCTTTTTTCACAGAAACATAGTTTTCAGCGATTTCCACCTAACAGATTTGTAATTTACATGTATTCCAACAACATGGCATTCCGGGTTCCGTACATGCTACATGTATGACGGATTTGGCGATCATGCGTTTCTGACTTGTGAGCATGTGGATTACAGACCTTTCAAACTCCGAACAAGGCGTATATAAATTTAGAAATATTTACTCTGACTTCATAGATTTTTCCTATCACCAGGTTCTAAAATCGGACATTTGGCACCAGAAAACACTCTTTGAGCGAATTCTCACCAATACCCATGTAATTTACATTGTTTACATAACCATGGAATTCCGTATTACGAGCATGATTCATGCAACACGGATTCCTCAAACATGCACTTCTGAGTTGTGAACATGCGCATGACTGATGTTTCAACCACCAAACAAGTTACCTATGCATTCTGAAATATTTATTTGAGTTTGTAGCTTCTACCTTTCACCAGTTTCAATACTCAAACTTTGATCCCACAAAAACCCTCTTGGAGCGAATACTTCCCTAGAGATATGTAAGTTGAATAGATTCCATCTACATGATATTCCGTGTTCCGTACATGCTACATACATGACGGATTCGACAAATATACATTCCTGAGTTGAGGTCATCTGGATTACTAATCTTTCCTCCTCTATAAAAGGAATATTTTCATCTAGACACGTGTGCACATTTTCACAAGCTTTCCCTAACACCAGGTTCGAATTAGTGCTTTTTTCACAGAAACATTGTTTTCAGCGATTTCCACCTAAGAGATATGTAATTTACATGTATTCCAACAAAATGTCATTCCGGGTTCCGTACATGCTACATGTATGACGGATTTGGCAATCATGCATTTCTGACTTGTGAGCATGTGGATTACAGACCTTTCAAACTCCGAACAAGGCGTATATAAATTTAGAAATATTTACTCTGACTTCATAGGTTTTTCCTATCACCAGGTTCTAAAATCGGACATTTGGCACCAGAAAACACTCTTTGAGCGAATTCTCACCAATACCCATGAAATTTACATTGTTTACATAACCATGGAATTCCGTATTACGAGCATGTTTCATGCATCACGGATTCCTCAAACATGCACTTCTGAGTTGTGAACATGCGCATGACTGATGTTTCAACCACCAAACAAGTTACCTATGCATTCTGAAATATTTACTTTGACTTTGTAGCTTCTTCCTATCACCAGTTTCAATACTCACACTTTGATCCCACAAAAACCCTCTTGGAGCGAATTCTTCCCTAGAGATATGTAAGTTGAATAGATTCCATCTACATGATATTCCGTGTTCCGTACATGCTACATACATGACGGATTCGACAAATATACCTTCCTGAGTTGAGGTCATCTGGATTACTAATCTTTCCTCCTCTATAAAAGTAATATTTTCATCTAGACACGTGTGCACATTTTCACAAGCTTTCCCTAACACCAGGTTCGAATTTGTGCTTTTTTCACAGAAACATAGTTTTCAGCGATTTCCACCTAACAGATATATAATTTACATGTATTCCAACAACATGGCATTCCGGGTTCCGTACATGATACATGTATGACGGATTTGGCAATCATGCGTTTCTGACTTGTGAGCATGTGGATTACAGACCTTTCAACCTCCGAACAAGGCGTATATAATTTTAGAAATATTGACTCTGACTTCATAGGTTTTTCCTATCACCAGTTTCTAAAATCGGACTTTTGGCACCAGAAAACACTCTTTGAGCGAATTCTCACCAATACCCATGTAATTTACATTGTTTACATAACCATGGAATTCCGTATTACGAGCAGGTTTCATGCATCATGGATTCCTCAAACATGCACTTCTGAGTTGTGAACATGCGCATGACTGATGTTTCAACCACCAAACAAGTTACCAGTGCACTCTGAAATATTTACTTTGACTTTGTAGCTTCTTCCTATCACGAGTTTCAATACTCACACTTTGATCCCACAAAAACCCTCTTGGAGAGAATTCTTCCCTAGAGATATGTAAGTTGAATAGATTCCATCTACATGATATTCCGTGTTCCGTACATGCTACATACATGACGGATTCGACAAATATACATTCCTGAGTTGAGGTCATCTGGATTACTAATCTTTCCTCCTCTATAAAAGTAATATTTTCATCTAGACACGTGTGCACATTTTCACAAGCTTTCCCTAACACCAGGTTCGAATTAGTGCTTTTTTCACAGAAACATTGTTTTCAGCGATTTCCACCTAAGAGATATGTAATTTACATGTATTCCAACAAAATGGCATTCCGGGTTCCGTACATGCTACATGTATGACGGATTTGGCAATCATGCATTTCTGACTTGTGAGCATGTGGATTACAGTCCTTTCAAACTCCGAACAAGGCGTATATAAATTTAGAAATATTTACTCTGACTTCATAGGTTTTTCCTATCACCAGTTTCTAAAATCGGACGTTTGGCACCAGAAAACACTCTTTGAGCGAATTCTCACCAATACCCATGTAATTTACATTGTTTACATAACCATGGAATTCCGTATTACGAGCATGTTTCATGCATCACGGATTCCTCAAACATGCACTTCTGAGTTGTGAACATGCGCATGACTGATGTTTCAACCACCAAACAAGTTACCTATGCATTCTGAAATATTTACTTTGACTTTGTAGCTTCTTCCTATCACCAGTTTCAATACTCACACTTTGATCCCACAAAAACCCTCTTGGAGCGAATTCTTCCCTAGAGATATGTAAGTTGAATAGATTCCATCTACATGATATTCCGTTTTCCGTACATGCTACATACATGACGGATTCGACAAATATACCTTCCTGAGTTGAGGTCATCTGGATTACTAATCTTTCCTCCTCTATAAAAGCAATATTTTCATCTAGACACATGTGCACATTTTCACAAGCTTTCCCTAACACCAGGTTCGAATTAGTGCTTTTTTCACAGAAACATTGTTTTCAGCGATTTCCACCTAACAGATATGTAATTTACATGTATTCCAACAACATGGCATTCCGGGTTCCGTACATGCTACATGTATGACGGATTTGGCAATCATGCGTTTCTGACTTGTGAGCATGTGGATTACAGACCTTTCAACCTCCGAACAAGGCGTATATAAATTTAGAAATATTTACTCTGACTTCATAGATTTTTCCTATCACCAGGTTCTAAAATCGGACATTTGGCACCAGAAAACACTCTTTGAGCGAATTCTCACCAATACCCATGTAATTTACATTGTTTACATAACCATGGAATTCCGTATTACGAGCATGTTTCATGCATCATGGATTCCTCAAACATGCACTTCTGAGTTGTGAACATGCGCATGACTGATGTTTCAACCACCAAACAAGTTACCTATGCATTCTGAAATATTTACTTTGACTTTGTTGCTTCTACCTTTCACCAGTTTCAATACTCAAAATTTGATCCCACAAAAACCATCTTGGAGCGAATTCTTCCCTAGAGATATGTAAGTTGAATAGATTCCATCTACATGATATTCCGTGTTCCGTACATGCTACATACATGACGGATTTGACAAATATACATTCCTGAGTTGAGGTCATCTGGATTACTAATCTTTCCACATCTATAAAAGTAATATTTTCATCTAGACACGTGTGCACATTTTCACAAGCTTTCCCTAACACCAGGTTCGAATTAGTGCTTTTTTCACAGAAACATTGTTTTCAGCGATTTCCACCTAAGAGATATGTAATTTACATGTATTCCAACAAAATGGCATTCCGGGTTCCGTACATGCTACATGTATGACGGATTTGGCAATCATGCGTTTCTGACTTGTGAGCATGTGGATTACAGTCCTTTCAAACTCCGAACAAGGCGTATATAAATTTAGAAATATTTACTCTGACTTCATAGGTTTTTCCTATCACCAGTTTCTAAAATCGGACATTTGGCACCAGAAAACACTCTTTGAGCGAATTCTCACCAATACCCATGTAATTTACATTGTTTACATAACCATGGAATTCCGTATTACGAGCATGTTTCATGCATCACGGATTCCTCAAACATGCACTTCTGAGTTGTGAACATGCGCATGACTGATGTTTCAACCACCAAACAAGTTACCTATGCATTCTGAAATATTTACTTTGACTTTGTAGCTTCTTCCTATCACCAGTTTCATTACTCACACTTTGATCCCACAAAAACCCTCTTGGAGCGAATTCTTCCCTAGAGATATGTAAGTTGAATAGATTCCATCTACATGATATTCCGTGTTCCGTACATGCTACATACATGACGGAATCGACAAATATACATTCCTGAGTTGAGGTCATCTGGATTACTAATCTTTCCTCCTCTATAAAAGTAATATTTTCATCTAGACACGTGTGCACATTTTCACAAGCTTTCCCTAACACCAGGTTCGAATTAGTGCTTTTTTCACAGAAACATAGTTTTCAGCGATTTCCACCTAATAGATATGTAATTTACATGTATTCCAACAACATGGCATTCCGGGTTCTGTACATGCTACATGTATGATGGATTTGGGAATCATGCGTTTCTGACTTGTGAGCATGTGGATTACAGACCTTTCAACCTCCGAACAAGGCCTATATTAATTTAGAAATATTTACTCTGACTTCATAGGTTTTTCCTATCACCAGGTTCTAAAATCGGACATTTGGCACCAGAAAACACTCTTTGAGCGAATTCTCACCAATACCCATGTAATTTACATTGTTTACATAACCATGGAATTCCGTATTGCGGGCATGTTTCATGCATCACGGATTCCTCAAACATGAACTTCTGAGTTGTGAACATGCGCATGACTGATGTTTCAACCACCAAACAAGTTACCTATGCATCCTGAAATATTTACTTTGACTTTGTAGCTTCTTCCTATCACCAGTTTCAATACTCACACTTTGATCCCACAAAAACACTCTTGGAGCGAATACTTCCCTAGAGATATGTAAGTTGAATAGATTCCATCTACATGATATTCCGTGTTCCGTACATGCTACATACATGACGGATTCGACAAATATACATTCCTGAGTTGAGGTCATCTGGATTACTAATCTTTCCTCCTCTATAAAAGCAATATTTTCATCTAGACACGTGTGCACATTTTCACAAGCTTCCCCTAACACCAGGTTCGAATTCGGGCTTTTTTCACAGAATCATAATTTTCAGCGATTTCCACCTAACAGATATATAATTTACATGTATTCCAACAACATGGCATTCCGGGTTCCGTACATGCTACATGTATGACGGATTTGGCAATCATGCGTTTCTGACTTGTGAGCATGTGGATTACAGACCTTTCAACCTCCGAACAAGGCGTATATAAATTTAGAAATATTTACTCTGACTTCATAGGTTTTTCCTATCACCAGTTTCTAAAATCGGACTTTTGGCACCAGAAAACACTCTTTGAGCGAATTCTCACCAATACCCATGTAATTTACATTGTTTACATACCCATGGAATTCCGTATTACGAGCAGGTTTCATGCATCACGGATTCCTCAAACATGCACTTCTGAGTTGTGAACATGCGCATGACTGATGTTTCAACCACCAAACAAGTTACCTATGCACTCTGAAATATTTACTTTGACTTTGTAGCTTCTTCCTATCACCAGTTTCAATACTCACACTTTGATCCCACAAAAACCCTCTTGGAGCGAATTCTTCCCTAGAGATATGTAGGTTGAATAGATTCCATCTACATGATATTCCGTGTTCCGTACATGCTACATACATGACGGATTCGACAAATATACTTTCCTGAGTTGAGGTCATCTGGATTACTAATCTTTCCTCCTTTATAAAAGTAATATTTTCATCTAGACACGTGTGCACATTTTCACAAGCTTTCCCTAACACCAGGTTCGAATTAGTGCTTTTTTCACAGAAATATAGTTTTCAGCGATTTCCACCTAACAGATATATAATTTACATGTATTCCAACAACATGGCATTCCGGGTTCCTTACATGCTACATGTATGACGGATTTGGCAATCATGCGTTTCTGACTTGTGAGCATGTGGATTACAGACCTTTCAACCTCCGAACAAGGCGTATATAAATTTAGAAATATTTACTCTGACTTCATAGGTTTTTCCTATCACCAGGTTCTAAAATCGGACATTTGGCACCAGAAAACTATCTTTGAGCGAATTCTCACCAATACCCATGTAATTTACATTGTTTACATAACCATGGAATTCCGTATTACGATCATGTTTCATGCATCACGGATTCCTCAAACATTCACTTCTGAGTTGTGAACATGCGCATGAGTGATGTTTCAACCACCAAACAAGTTACCTATGCACTCTGAAATATTTACTTTGACTTTGTAGCTTCTACCTTTCACCAGTTTCAATACTCAAACTTTGATCCCACAAAAACCCTCTTGGAGAGAATTCTTCCCTAGAGATTTGTATGTTGAATAGATTCCATCTGCATGATATTCCGTGTTCCGTACATGCTACATACATGACGGATTCGACAAATATACCTTCCTGAGTTGAGGTCATCTGGATTACAAATCTTTCCTCCTCTATAAAAGGAATATTTTCATCTAGATACGTGTGCACATTTTCACAAGCTATCCCTAACACCAGGTTCGAATTAGTGCTTTTTTCACAGAAACATTGTTTTCAGCGATTTTCACCTAACAGATATGTAATTTACATGTATTCGAACAACATGGCATTCCGCGTTCCTTACATGCTACATGTATGACGAATTTGGCAATCATGCGTTTCTGACTTGTGAGCATGTGGATTATAGACCTTTCAACCTCCGAACAGGGCGTATATAAATTTAGAAATATTTACTCTGACTTCATAGGTTTTTCCTATCACCAGTTTCTAAAATCGGACTTTTGGCACCAGAAAACACTCTTTGAGCGAATTCTCACCAATACCCATGTAATTTACATTGTTTACATAACCATGGAATTCCGTATTACGAGCATGTTTCATGCATCACGGATTCCTCAAACATGCACTTCTGAGTTGTGAACATGCGCATGACTGATGTTTCAACCACCCAACAAGTTACCTATGCACTCTGAAATATTTACTTTGACTTTGTAGCTTCTTCCTATCACCAGTTTCAATACTCACACTTTGATCCCCAAAAACCCTCTTGGAGCGAATTCTTCCCTAGAGATATGAAAGTTGAATAGATTCCATCTACATGATATTCCGTGTTCCCTACATGCTACATACATGACGGATTCGACAAATATACTTTCCTGAGTTGAGGTCATCTGGATTACTAATCTTTCCTCCTCAATAAAAGTAATATTTTCATCTAGACACGTGTGCACATTTTCACAAGCTTTCCCTAACACCAGGTTCGAATTCGTGCTTTTTTCCCAGAAACATAGTTTTCAGCGATTTCCACCTAACAGATATGTAATTTACATGTATTCCAACAACATGGCATTCCGGGTTCCGTACATGCTACATGTATGACGGATTTGGCAATCATGCGTTTCTGACTTGTGAGCATGTGGATTACAGACCTTTCAACCTCCGAACAAAGCGTATATAAATTTAGAAATATTTACTCTGACTTCATAGGTTTTTCCTATCACCAGTTTCTAAAATCGGACTTTTGGCACCAGAAAACACTCTTTGAGCGAATTCTCACCAATACCCATGTAATTTACATTGTTTACATAACCATGGAATTCCGTATTACGAGCATGTTTCATGCATCACGGATTCCTCAAACATGCACTTCTGAGTTGTGAACATGCGCATGACTGATGTTTCAACCACCAAACAAGTTACCTATGCATTCTGAAATATTTACTTTGACTTTGTAGCTTTTTCCTTTCACCAATTTCAATACTCACACTTTTATCCCACAAAAACCCTCTTAGAGAGAATTCTTCCCTAGAGATTTGTAAGTTGAATAGATTCCATCTTCATGATAATCCGTGTTCCGTACATGCTACATACATGACGGATTCGACAAATATACATTCCTGAGTTGAGGTCATCTGGATTACTAATCTTTCCTCCTCTATAAAAGGAATATTTTCATCTAGACACGTGTGCACATTTTCACAAGCTTTCCCTAACACCAGGTTCGAATTAGTGCTTTTTTCACAGAAACATAGTTTTCAGCGATTTCCACCTAACAGATATGTAATTTACATGTATTCCAACAACATGGCATTCCGGGTTCCGTACATGCTACATGTATGACGGATTTGGCAATCATGCGTTTCTGACTTGTGAGCATGTGGATTACAGACCTTTCAAACTCCGAACAAGGCGTATATAAATTTAGAAATATTTACTCTGACTTCATAGATTTTTCCTATCACCAGGTTCTAAAATCGGACATTTGGCACCAGAAAACACTCTTTGAGCGAATTCTCACCAATACCCATGTAATTTACATTGTTTACATAACCATGGAATTCCGTATTACGAGCATGATTCATGCATCACGGATTCCTCAAACATGCACTTCTGAGTTGTGAACATGCGCATGACTGATGTTTCAACCACCAAACAAGTTACCTATGCATTCTGAAATATTTATTTGAGTTTGTAGCTTCTACCTTTCACCAGTTTCAATACTCAAACTTTGATCCCACAAAAACCCTCTTGGAGAGAATTCTTCCCTAGAGATATGTAAGTTGAATAGATTCCATCTACATGATATTCCGTGTTCCGTACATGCTACATACATGACGGATTCGACAAATATACATTCCTGAGTTGAGGTCATCTGGATTACTAATCTTTCCTCCTCTATAAAAGGAATATTTTCATCTAGACACGTGTGCACATTTTCACAAGCTTTCCCTAACACCAGGTTCGAATTAGTGCTTTTTTCACAGAAACATTGTTTTCAGCGATTTCCACCTAAGAGATATGTAATTTACATGTATTCCAACAAAATGTCATTCCGGGTTCCGTACATGCTACATGTATGACGGATTTGGCAATCATGCATTTCTGACTTGTGAGCATGTGGATTACAGACCTTTCAAACTCCGAACAAGGCGTATATAAATTTAGAAATATTTACTCTGACTTCATAGGTTTTTCCTATCACCAGGTTCTAAAATCGGACATTTGGCACCAGAAAACACTCTTTGAGCGAATTCTCACCAATACCCATGAAATTTACATTGTTTACATAACCATGGAATTCCGTATTACGAGCATGTTTCATGCATCACGGATTCCTCAAACATGCACTTCTGAGTTGTGAACATGCGCATGACTGATGTTTCAACCACCAAACAAGTTACCTATGCATTCTGAAATATTTACTTTGACTTTGTAGCTTCTTCCTATCACCAGTTTCAATACTCACACTTTGATCCCACAAAAACCCTCTTGGAGCGAATTCTTCCCTAGAGATATGTAAGTTGAATAGATTCCATCTACATGATATTCCGTGTTCCGTACATGCTACATACATGACGGATTCGACAAATATACCTTCCTGAGTTGAGGTCATCTGGATTACTAATCTTTCCTCCTCTATAAAAGTAATATTTTCATCTAGACACGTGTGCACATTTTCACAAGCTTTCCCTAACACCAGGTTCGAATTAGTGCTTTTTTCACAGAAACATAGTTTTCAGCGATTTTCACCTAACAGATATGTAATTTACATGTATTCGAACAACATGGCATTCCGCGTTCCTTACATGCTACATGTATGACGGATTTGGCAATCATGCGTTTCTGACTTGTGAGCATGTGGATTATAGACCTTTCAACCTCCGAACAGGGCGTATATAAATTTAGAAATATTGACTCTGACTTCATAGGTTTTTCCTATCACCAGTTTCTAAAATCGGACTTTTGGCACCAGAAAACACTCTTTGAGCGAATTCTCACCAATACCCATGTAATTTACATTGTTTACATAACCATGGAATTCCGTATTACGAGCAGGTTTCATGCATCACGGATTCCTCAAACATGCACTTCTGAGTTGTGAACATGCGCATGACTGATGTTTCAACCACCAAACAAGTTACCTATGCACTCTGAAATATTTACTTTGACTTTGTAGCTTCTTCCTATCACCAGTTTCAATACTCACACTTTGATCCCCAAAAACCCTCTTGGAGCGAATTCTTCCCTAGAGATATGTAAGTTGAATAGATTCCATCTACATGATATTCCGTGTTCCCTACATGCTACATACATGACGGATTCGACAAATATACTTTCCTGAGTTGAGGTCATCTGGATTACTAATCTTTCCTCCTTTATAAAAGTAATATTTTCATCTAGACACGTTTGAACATTTTCACAAGCTTTCCCTAACACCAGGTTCGAATTAGTGCTTTTTTCACAGAAACATAGTTTTCAGCGATTTCCACCTAACAGATATATAATTAACATGTATTCCAACAACATGGCATTCCGGGTTCCTTACATGCTACATGTATGACGGATTTGGCAATCATGCGTTTCTGACTTGTGAGCATGTGGATTACAGTCCTTTCAAACTCCGAACAAGGCGTATATAAATTTAGAAATATTTACTCTGACTTCATAGGTTTTTCCTATCACCAGGTTCTAAAATCGGACATTTGGCACCAGAAAACACTCTTTGAGCGAATTCTCACCAATACCCATGTAATTTACATTGTTTATATAACCATGGAATTCCGTATTACGAGCATGTTTCATGCATCACGGATTCCTCAAACATGCACTTCTGAGTTGTGAACATGCGCATGACTGATGTTTCAACCACCAAACAAGTTACCTATGCACTCTGAAATATTTACTTTGACTTTGTAGCTTCTTCCTATCACCAGTTTCAATACTCACACTTTGATCCCACAAAAACCCTCTTGGAGCGAATTCTTCCCTAGAGATATGTAAGTTGAATAGATTCCATCTACATGATATTCCGTGTTCCGTACATGCTACATACATGACGGATTCGACAAATATACATTCCTGAGTTGAGGTCATCTGGATTACTAATCTTTCCTCCTCTATAAAAGGAATATTTTCATCTAGACACGTGTGCACATTTTCACAAGCTTTCCCTAACACCAGGTTCGAATTAGTGCTTTTTTCACAGAAACATTGTTTTCAGCGATTTCCACCTAAGAGATATGTAATTTACATGTATTCCTACAAAATGGCATTCCGGGGTTTGTACATACTACATGTATGACGGATTTGGCAATCATGCATTTCTGACTTGTGAGCATGTGGATTACAGTCCTTTCAAACTCCGAACAAGGCGTATATAAATTTAGAAATATTTACTCTGACTTCATAGGTTTTTCCTATCACCAGGTTCTAAAATCGGACATTTGGCACCAGAAAACACTCTTTGAGCGAATTCTCACCAATACCCATGTAATTTACATTGTTTACATAACCATGGAATTCCGTAGTACGAGCATGTTTCATGCATAACGGATTCCTCAAACATGCACTTCTGAGTTGTGAACATGCGCATGACTGATGTTTCAACCACCAAACAAGTTACCTATGCATTCTGAAATATTTACTTTGACTTTGTAGCTTCTTCCTATCACCAGTTTCAATACTCACACTTTGATCCCACAAAAACCCTCTTGGAGCGAATTCTTCCCTAGAGATATGTAAGTTGAATAGGTTCCATCTACATGATATTCCGTGTTCCGTACATGCTACATACATGACGGATTCGACAAATATACATTCCTGAGTTGAGGTCATCTGGATTACTAATCTTTCCTCCTCTATAAAAGTAATATTTTCATCTAGACACGTGTGCACATTTTCACAAGCTTTCCCTAACACCAGGTTCGAATTAGTGCTTTTTTCACAGAAACATAGTTTTCAGCGATTTCCACCTAACAGATATGTAATTTACATGTATTCCAACAACATGGCATTCCGGGTTCCGTACATGCTACATGTATGACGGATTTGGCAATCATGCGTTTCTGACTTGTGAGCATGTGGATTACAGACCTTTCAAACTCCGAACAAGGCGTATATAAATTTAGAAATATTTACTCTGACTTCATAGATTTTTCCTATCACCAGGTTCTAAAATCGGACATTTGGCACCAGAAAACACTCTTTGAGCGAATTCTCACCAATACCCATGTAATTTACATTGTTTACATAACCATGGAATTCCGTATTACGAGCATGATTCATGCATCACGGATTCCTCAAACATGCACTTCTGAGTTGTGAACATGCGCATGACTGATGTTTCAACCACCAAACAAGTTACCTATGCATTCTGAAATATTTATTTGAGTTTGTAGCTTCTACCTTTCACCAGTTTCAATACTCAAACTTTGATCCCACAAAAACCCTCTTGGAGAGAATTCTTCCCTAGAGATATGTAAGTTGAATAGATTCCATCTACATGATATTCCGTGTTCCGTACATGCTACATACATGACGGATTCGACAAATATACATTCCTGAGTTGAGGTCATCTGGATTACTAATCTTTCCTCCTCTATAAAAGGAATATTTTCATCTAGACACGTGTGCACATTTTCACAAGCTTTCCCTAACACCAGGTTCGAATTAGTGCTTTTTTCACAGAAACATTGTTTTCAGCGATTTCCACCTAAGAGATATGTAATTTACATGTATTCCAACAAAATGTCATTCCGGGTTCCGTACATGCTACATGTATGACGGATTTGGCAATCATGCATTTCTGACTTGTGAGCATGTGGATTACAGACCTTTCAAACTCCGAACAAGGCGTATATAAATTTAGAAATATTTACTCTGACTTCATAGGTTTTTCCTATCACCAGGTTCTAAAATCGGACATTTGGCACCAGAAAACACTCTTTGAGCGAATTCTCACCAATACCCATGAAATTTACATTGTTTACATAACCATGGAATTCCGTATTACGAGCATGTTTCATGCATCACGGATTCCTCAAACATGCACTTCTGAGTTGTGAACATGCGCATGACTGATGTTTCAACCACCAAACAAGTTACCTATGCATTCTGAAATATTTACTTTGACTTTGTAGCTTCTTCCTATCACCAGTTTCAATACTCACACTTTGATCCCACAAAAACCCTCTTGGAGCGAATTCTTCCCTAGAGATATGTAAGTTGAATAGATTCCATCTACATGATATTCCGTGTTCCGTACATGCTACATACATGACGGATTCGACAAATATACCTTCCTGAGTTGAGGTCATCTGGATTACTAATCTTTCCTCCTCTATAAAAGTAATATTTTCATCTAGACACGTGTGCACATTTTCACAAGCTTTCCCTAACACCAGGTTCGAATTAGTGCTTTTTTCACAGAAACATAGTTTTCAGCGATTTTCACCTAACAGATATGTAATTTACATGTATTCGAACAACATGGCATTCCGCGTTCCTTACATGCTACATGTATGACGGATTTGGCAATCATGCGTTTCTGACTTGTGAGCATGTGGATTATAGACCTTTCAACCTCCGAACAGGGCGTATATAAATTTAGAAATATTGACTCTGACTTCATAGGTTTTTCCTATCACCAGTTTCTAAAATCGGACTTTTGGCACCAGAAAACACTCTTTGAGCGAATTCTCACCAATACCCATGTAATTTACATTGTTTACATAACCATGGAATTCCGTATTACGAGCAGGTTTCATGCATCACGGATTCCTCAAACATGCACTTCTGAGTTGTGAACATGCGCATGACTGATGTTTCAACCACCAAACAAGTTACCTATGCACTCTGAAATATTTACTTTGACTTTGTAGCTTCTTCCTATCACCAGTTTCAATACTCACACTTTGATCCCCAAAAACCCTCTTGGAGCGAATTCTTCCCTAGAGATATGTAAGTTGAATAGATTCCATCTACATGATATTCCGTGTTCCCTACATGCTACATACATGACGGATTCGACAAATATACTTTCCTGAGTTGAGGTCATCTGGATTACTAATCTTTCCTCCTTTATAAAAGTAATATTTTCATCTAGACACGTTTGAACATTTTCACAAGCTTTCCCTAACACCAGGTTCGAATTAGTGCTTTTTTCACAGAAACATAGTTTTCAGCGATTTCCACCTAACAGATATATAATTAACATGTATTCCAACAACATGGCATTCCGGGTTCCTTACATGCTACATGTATGACGGATTTGGCAATCATGCGTTTCTGACTTGTGAGCATGTGGATTACAGTCCTTTCAAACTCCGAACAAGGCGTATATAAATTTAGAAATATTTACTCTGACTTCATAGGTTTTTCCTATCACCAGGTTCTAAAATCGGACATTTGGCACCAGAAAACACTCTTTGAGCGAATTCTCACCAATACCCATGTAATTTACATTGTTTATATAACCATGGAATTCCGTATTACGAGCATGTTTCATGCATCACGGATTCCTCAAACATGCACTTCTGAGTTGTGAACATGCGCATGACTGATGTTTCAACCACCAAACAAGTTACCTATGCACTCTGAAATATTTACTTTGACTTTGTAGCTTCTTCCTATCACCAGTTTCAATACTCACACTTTGATCCCACAAAAACCCTCTTGGAGCGAATTCTTCCCTAGAGATATGTAAGTTGAATAGATTCCATCTACATGATATTCCGTGTTCCGTACATGCTACATACATGACGGATTCGACAAATATACATTCCTGAGTTGAGGTCATCTGGATTACTAATCTTTCCTCCTCTATAAAAGGAATATTTTCATCTAGACACGTGTGCACATTTTCACAAGCTTTCCCTAACACCAGGTTCGAATTAGTGCTTTTTTCACAGAAACATTGTTTTCAGCGATTTCCACCTAAGAGATATGTAATTTACATGTATTCCTACAAAATGGCATTCCGGGGTTTGTACATACTACATGTATGACGGATTTGGCAATCATGCATTTCTGACTTGTGAGCATGTGGATTACAGTCCTTTCAAACTCCGAACAAGGCGTATATAAATTTAGAAATATTTACTCTGACTTCATAGGTTTTTCCTATCACCAGGTTCTAAAATCGGACATTTGGCACCAGAAAACACTCTTTGAGCGAATTCTCACCAATACCCATGTAATTTACATTGTTTACATAACCATGGAATTCCGTAGTACGAGCATGTTTCATGCATAACGGATTCCTCAAACATGCACTTCTGAGTTGTGAACATGCGCATGACTGATGTTTCAACCACCAAACAAGTTACCTATGCATTCTGAAATATTTACTTTGACTTTGTAGCTTCTTCCTATCACCAGTTTCAATACTCACACTTTGATCCCACAAAAACCCTCTTGGAGCGAATTCTTCCCTAGAGATATGTAAGTTGAATAGGTTCCATCTACATGATATTCCGTGTTCCGTACATGCTACATACATGACGGATTCGACAAATATACATTCCTGAGTTGAGGTCATCTGGATTACTAATCTTTCCTCCTCTATAAAAGTAATATTTTCATCTAGACACGTGTGCACATTTTCACAAGCTTTCCCTAACACCAGGTTCGAATTAGTGCTTTTTTCACAGAAACATAGTTTTCAGCGATTTCCACCTAACAGATATGTAATTTACATGTATTCCAACAACATGGCATTCCGGGTTCCGTACATGCTACATGTATGACGGATTTGGCAATCATGCGTTTCTGACTTGTGAGCATGTGGATTACAGACCTTTCAAACTCCGAACAAGGCGTATATAAATTTAGAAATATTTACTCTGACTTCATAGATTTTTCCTATCACCAGGTTCTAAAATCGGACATTTGGCACCAGAAAACACTCTTTGAGCGAATTCTCACCAATACCCATGTAATTTACATTGTTTACATAACCATGGAATTCCGTATTACGAGCATGATTCATGCATCACGGATTCCTCAAACATGCACTTCTGAGTTGTGAACATGCGCATGACTGATGTTTCAACCACCAAACAAGTTACCTATGCATTCTGAAATATTTATTTGAGTTTGTAGCTTCTACCTTTCACCAGTTTCAATACTCAAACTTTGATCCCACAAAAACCCTCTTGGAGAGAATTCTTCCCTAGAGATATGTAAGTTGAATAGATTCCATCTACATGATATTCCGTGTTCCGTACATGCTACATACATGACGGATTCGACAAATATACATTCCTGAGTTGAGGTCATCTGGATTACTAATCTTTCCTCCTCTATAAAAGGAATATTTTCATCTAGACACGTGTGCACATTTTCACAAGCTTTCCCTAACACCAGGTTCGAATTAGTGCTTTTTTCACAGAAACATTGTTTTCAGCGATTTCCACCTAAGAGATATGTAATTTACATGTATTCCAACAAAATGTCATTCCGGGTTCCGTACATGCTACATGTATGACGGATTTGGCAATCATGCATTTCTGACTTGTGAGCATGTGGATTACAGACCTTTCAAACTCCGAACAAGGCGTATATAAATTTAGAAATATTTACTCTGACTTCATAGGTTTTTCCTATCACCAGGTTCTAAAATCGGACATTTGGCACCAGAAAACACTCTTTGAGCGAATTCTCACCAATACCCATGAAATTTACATTGTTTACATAACCATGGAATTCCGTATTACGAGCATGTTTCATGCATCACGGATTCCTCAAACATGCACTTCTGAGTTGTGAACATGCGCATGACTGATGTTTCAACCACCAAACAAGTTACCTATGCATTCTGAAATATTTACTTTGACTTTGTAGCTTCTTCCTATCACCAGTTTCAATACTCACACTTTGATCCCACAAAAACCCTCTTGGAGCGAATTCTTCCCTAGAGATATGTAAGTTGAATAGATTCCATCTACATGATATTCCGTGTTCCGTACATGCTACATACATGACGGATTCGACAAATATACCTTCCTGAGTTGAGGTCATCTGGATTACTAATCTTTCCTCCTCTATAAAAGTAATATTTTCATCTAGACACGTGTGCACATTTTCACAAGCTTTCCCTAACACCAGGTTCGAATTTGTGCTTTTTTCACAGAAACATAGTTTTCAGCGATTTCCACCTAACAGATATATAATTTACATGTATTCCAACAACATGGCATTCCGGGTTCCGTACATGATACATGTATGACGGATTTGGCAATCATGCGTTTCTGACTTGTGAGCATGTGGATTACAGACCTTTCAACCTCCGAACAAGGCGTATATAATTTTAGAAATATTGACTCTGACTTCATAGGTTTTTCCTATCACCAGTTTCTAAAATCGGACTTTTGGCACCAGAAAACACTCTTTGAGCGAATTCTCACCAATACCCATGTAATTTACATTGTTTACATAACCATGGAATTCCGTATTACGAGCAGGTTTCATGCATCATGGATTCCTCAAACATGCACTTCTGAGTTGTGAACATGCGCATGACTGATGTTTCAACCACCAAACAAGTTACCAGTGCACTCTGAAATATTTACTTTGACTTTGTAGCTTCTTCCTATCACGAGTTTCAATACTCACACTTTGATCCCACAAAAACCCTCTTGGAGAGAATTCTTCCCTAGAGATATGTAAGTTGAATAGATTCCATCTACATGATATTCCGTGTTCCGTACATGCTACATACATGACGGATTCGACAAATATACATTCCTGAGTTGAGGTCATCTGGATTACTAATCTTTCCTCCTCTATAAAAGTAATATTTTCATCTAGACACGTGTGCACATTTTCACAAGCTTTCCCTAACACCAGGTTCGAATTAGTGCTTTTTTCACAGAAACATTGTTTTCAGCGATTTCCACCTGAGATATGTAATTTACATGTATTCCAACAAAATGGCATTCCGGGTTCCGTACATGCTACATGTATGACGGATTTGGCAATCATGCATTTCTGACTTGTGAGCATGTGGATTACAGTCCTTTCAAACTCCGAACAAGGCGTATATAAATTTAGAAATATTTACTCTGACTTCATAGGTTTTTCCTATCACCAGTTTCTAAAATCGGACGTTTGGCACCAGAAAACACTCTTTGAGCGAATTCTCACCAATACCCATGTAATTTACATTGTTTACATAACCATGGAATTCCGTATTACGAGCATGTTTCATGCATCACGGATTCCTCAAACATGCACTTCTGAGTTGTGAACATGCGCATGACTGATGTTTCAACCACCAAACAAGTTACCTATGCATTCTGAAATATTTACTTTGACTTTGTAGCTTCTTCCTATCACCAGTTTCAATACTCACACTTTGATCCCACAAAAACCCTCTTGGAGCGAATTCTTCCCTAGAGATATGTAAGTTGAATAGATTCCATCTACATGATATTCCGTTTTCCGTACATGCTACATACATGACGGATTCGACAAATATACCTTCCTGAGTTGAGGTCATCTGGATTACTAATCTTTCCTCCTCTATAAAAGCAATATTTTCATCTAGACACATGTGCACATTTTCACAAGCTTTCCCTAACACCAGGTTCGAATTAGTGCTTTTTTCACAGAAACATTGTTTTCAGCGATTTCCACCTAACAGATATGTAATTTACATGTATTCCAACAACATGGCATTCCGGGTTCCGTACATGCTACATGTATGACGGATTTGGCAATCATGCGTTTCTGACTTGTGAGCATGTGGATTACAGACCTTTCAACCTCCGAACAAGGCGTATATAAATTTAGAAATATTTACTCTGACTTCATAGATTTTTCCTATCACCAGGTTCTAAAATCGGACATTTGGCACCAGAAAACACTCTTTGAGCGAATTCTCACCAATACCCATGTAATTTACATTGTTTACATAACCATGGAATTCCGTATTACGAGCATGTTTCATGCATCATGGATTCCTCAAACATGCACTTCTGAGTTGTGAACATGCGCATGACTGATGTTTCAACCACCAAACAAGTTACCTATGCATTCTGAAATATTTACTTTGACTTTGTTGCTTCTACCTTTCACCAGTTTCAATACTCAAAATTTGATCCCACAAAAACCATCTTGGAGCGAATTCTTCCCTAGAGATATGTAAGTTGAATAGATTCCATCTACATGATATTCCGTGTTCCGTACATGCTACATACATGACGGATTTGACAAATATACATTCCTGAGTTGAGGTCATCTGGATTACTAATCTTTCCACATCTATAAAAGTAATATTTTCATCTAGACACGTGTGCACATTTTCACAAGCTTTCCCTAACACCAGGTTCGAATTAGTGCTTTTTTCACAGAAACATTGTTTTCAGCGATTTCCACCTAAGAGATATGTAATTTACATGTATTCCAACAAAATGGCATTCCGGGTTCCGTACATGCTACATGTATGACGGATTTGGCAATCATGCGTTTCTGACTTGTGAGCATGTGGATTACAGTCCTTTCAAACTCCGAACAAGGCGTATATAAATTTAGAAATATTTACTCTGACTTCATAGGTTTTTCCTATCACCAGTTTCTAAAATCGGACATTTGGCACCAGAAAACACTCTTTGAGCGAATTCTCACCAATACCCATGTAATTTACATTGTTTACATAACCATGGAATTCCGTATTACGAGCATGTTTCATGCATCACGGATTCCTCAAACATGCACTTCTGAGTTGTGAACATGCGCATGACTGATGTTTCAACCACCAAACAAGTTACCTATGCATTCTGAAATATTTACTTTGACTTTGTAGCTTCTTCCTATCACCAGTTTCATTACTCACACTTTGATCCCACAAAAACCCTCTTGGAGCGAATTCTTCCCTAGAGATATGTAAGTTGAATAGATTCCATCTACATGATATTCCGTGTTCCGTACATGCTACATACATGACGGAATCGACAAATATACATTCCTGAGTTGAGGTCATCTGGATTACTAATCTTTCCTCCTCTATAAAAGTAATATTTTCATCTAGACACGTGTGCACATTTTCACAAGCTTTCCCTAACACCAGGTTCGAATTAGTGCTTTTTTCACAGAAACATAGTTTTCAGCGATTTCCACCTAATAGATATGTAATTTACATGTATTCCAACAACATGGCATTCCGGGTTCTGTACATGCTACATGTATGATGGATTTGGGAATCATGCGTTTCTGACTTGTGAGCATGTGGATTACAGACCTTTCAACCTCCGAACAAGGCCTATATTAATTTAGAAATATTTACTCTGACTTCATAGGTTTTTCCTATCACCAGGTTCTAAAATCGGACATTTGGCACCAGAAAACACTCTTTGAGCGAATTCTCACCAATACCCATGTAATTTACATTGTTTACATAACCATGGAATTCCGTATTGCGGGCATGTTTCATGCATCACGGATTCCTCAAACATGAACTTCTGAGTTGTGAACATGCGCATGACTGATGTTTCAACCACCAAACAAGTTACCTATGCATCCTGAAATATTTACTTTGACTTTGTAGCTTCTTCCTATCACCAGTTTCAATACTCACACTTTGATCCCACAAAAACACTCTTGGAGCGAATACTTCCCTAGAGATATGTAAGTTGAATAGATTCCATCTACATGATATTCCGTGTTCCGTACATGCTACATACATGACGGATTCGACAAATATACATTCCTGAGTTGAGGTCATCTGGATTACTAATCTTTCCTCCTCTATAAAAGCAATATTTTCATCTAGACACGTGTGCACATTTTCACAAGCTTCCCCTAACACCAGGTTCGAATTCGGGCTTTTTTCACAGAATCATAATTTTCAGCGATTTCCACCTAACAGATATATAATTTACATGTATTCCAACAACATGGCATTCCGGGTTCCGTACATGCTACATGTATGACGGATTTGGCAATCATGCGTTTCTGACTTGTGAGCATGTGGATTACAGACCTTTCAACCTCCGAACAAGGCGTATATAAATTTAGAAATATTTACTCTGACTTCATAGGTTTTTCCTATCACCAGTTTCTAAAATCGGACTTTTGGCACCAGAAAACACTCTTTGAGCGAATTCTCACCAATACCCATGTAATTTACATTGTTTACATACCCATGGAATTCCGTATTACGAGCAGGTTTCATGCATCACGGATTCCTCAAACATGCACTTCTGAGTTGTGAACATGCGCATGACTGATGTTTCAACCACCAAACAAGTTACCTATGCACTCTGAAATATTTACTTTGACTTTGTAGCTTCTTCCTATCACCAGTTTCAATACTCACACTTTGATCCCACAAAAACCCTCTTGGAGCGAATTCTTCCCTAGAGATATGTAGGTTGAATAGATTCCATCTACATGATATTCCGTGTTCCGTACATGCTACATACATGACGGATTCGACAAATATACTTTCCTGAGTTGAGGTCATCTGGATTACTAATCTTTCCTCCTTTATAAAAGTAATATTTTCATCTAGACACGTGTGCACATTTTCACAAGCTTTCCCTAACACCAGGTTCGAATTAGTGCTTTTTTCACAGAAACATAGTTTTCAGCGATTTCCACCTAACAGATATATAATTTACATGTATTCCAACAACATGGCATTCCGGGTTCCTTACATGCTACATGTATGACGGATTTGGCAATCATGCGTTTCTGACTTGTGAGCATGTGGATTACAGACCTTTCAACCTCCGAACAAGGCGTATATAAATTTAGAAATATTTACTCTGACTTCATAGGTTTTTCCTATCACCAGGTTCTAAAATCGGACATTTGGCACCAGAAAACTATCTTTGAGCGAATTCTCACCAATACCCATGTAATTTACATTGTTTACATAACCATGGAATTCCGTATTACGATCATGTTTCATGCATCACGGATTCCTCAAACATTCACTTCTGAGTTGTGAACATGCGCATGAGTGATGTTTCAACCACCAAACAAGTTACCTATGCACTCTGAAATATTTACTTTGACTTTGTAGCTTCTACCTTTCACCAGTTTCAATACTCAAACTTTGATCCCACAAAAACCCTCTTGGAGAGAATTCTTCCCTAGAGATTTGTATGTTGAATAGATTCCATCTGCATGATATTCCGTGTTCCGTACATGCTACATACATGACGGATTCGACAAATATACCTTCCTGAGTTGAGGTCATCTGGATTACAAATCTTTCCTCCTCTATAAAAGGAATATTTTCATCTAGATACGTGTGCACATTTTCACAAGCTATCCCTAACACCAGGTTCGAATTAGTGCTTTTTTCACAGAAACATTGTTTTCAGCGATTTTCACCTAACAGATATGTAATTTACATGTATTCGAACAACATGGCATTCCGCGTTCCTTACATGCTACATGTATGACGAATTTGGCAATCATGCGTTTCTGACTTGTGAGCATGTGGATTATAGACCTTTCAACCTCCGAACAGGGCGTATATAAATTTAGAAATATTGACTCTGACTTCATAGGTTTTTCCTATCACCAGTTTCTAAAATCGGACTTTTGGCACCAGAAAACACTCTTTGAGCGAATTCTCACCAATACCCATGTAATTTACATTGTTTACATAACCATGGAATTCCGTATTACGAGCATGTTTCATGCATCACGGATTCCTCAAACATGCACTTCTGAGTTGTGAACATGCGCATGACTGATGTTTCAACCACCCAACAAGTTACCTATGCACTCTGAAATATTTACTTTGACTTTGTAGCTTCTTCCTATCACCAGTTTCAATACTCACACTTTGATCCCCAAAAACCCTCTTGGAGCGAATTCTTCCCTAGAGATATGTAAGTTGAATAGATTCCATCTACATGATATTCCGTGTTCCCTACATGCTACATACATGACGGATTCGACAAATATACTTTCCTGAGTTGAGGTCATCTGGATTACTAATCTTTCCTCCTCAATAAAAGTAATATTTTCATCTAGACACGTGTGCACATTTTCACAAGCTTTCCCTAACACCAGGTTCGAATTCGTGCTTTTTTCCCAGAAACATAGTTTTCAGCGATTTCCACCTAACAGATATGTAATTTACATGTATTCCAACAACATGGCATTCCGGGTTCCGTACATGCTACATGTATGACGGATTTGGCAATCATGCGTTTCTGACTTGTGAGCATGTGGATTACAGACCTTTCAACCTCCGAACAAAGCGTATATAAATTTAGAAATATTTACTCTGACTTCATAGGTTTTTCCTATCACCAGTTTCTAAAATCGGACTTTTGGCACCAGAAAACACTCTTTGAGCGAATTCTCACCAATACCCATGTAATTTACATTGTTTACATAACCATGGAATTCCGTATTACGAGCATGTTTCATGCATCACGGATTCCTCAAACATGCACTTCTGAGTTGTGAACATGCGCATGACTGATGTTTCAACCACCAAACAAGTTACCTATGCATTCTGAAATATTTACTTTGACTTTGTAGCTTTTTCCTTTCACCAATTTCAATACTCACACTTTTATCCCACAAAAACCCTCTTGGAGAGAATTCTTCCCTAGAGATTTGTAAGTTGAATAGATTCCATCTTCATGATATTCCGTGTTCCGTACATGCTACATACATGACGGATTCGACAAATATACATTCCTGAGTTGAGGTCATCTGGATTACTAACCTTTCCTCCTCTATAAAAGTAATATTTTCATCTAGACACGTGTGCACATTTTCACAAGCTTTCCGTAACACCAGGTTCGAATTAGTGCTTTTTTCACAGAAACATAGTTTTCAGCGATTTCCACCTAACAGATATGTAATTTACATGTATTCCAACAACATGGCATTCCGGGTTCCGTACATGCTACATGTATGACGGATTTGGCAATCATGCGTTTCTGACTTGTGAGCATGTGGATTACAGACCTTTCAACCTCCGAACAAGGCGTATATAAATTTAGAAATATCTACTCTGACTTCATAGGTTTTTCCTATCACCAGGTTCTAAAATCGGACATTTGGCACCAGAAAACACTCTTTGAGCGAATTCTCACCAATACCCATGTAATTTACATTGTTTAAATAACCATGGAATTCCGTATTATGAGCAGGTTTCATGCATCACGGATTCCTCAAACATGCACTTCTGAGTTGTGAACATGCGCATGACTGATGTTTCAACCACCAAACAATTTACCTATGCACTCTGAAATATTTACTTTGACTTTGTAGCTTCTTCCTATCACCAGTTTCAATACTCACACTTTGATCCCACAAAAACCCTCTTGGAGCGAATTCTTCCCTAGAGATATGTAAGTTGAATAGATTCCATCTACATGATATTCCGTGTTCCGTACATGCTACATACATGACGGATTCGACAAATATACCTTCCTGAGTTGAGGTCATCTGGATTACTAATCTTTCCTCCTCTATAAAAGGAATATTTTCATCTAGACACGTGTGCACATTTTCACAATCTTTCCCTAACACCAGGTTCGAATTTGTGCTTTTTTCACAGAAACATAATTTTCAGCGATTTCCACCTAACAGATATATAATTTACATGTATTCCAACAACATGGCATTCCGGGTTCCGTACATGCTACATGTATGACTGATTTGGCAATCATGCATTTCTGACTTGCGAACATGTGGATTACAGTCCTTTCAACCTCCGAACAAGGCGTATATAAATTTAGAAATATTTACTCTGACTTCATAGGTTTTTCCTATCACCAGTTTCTAAAATCGGACATTTGGGACCAGAAAACACTCTTTGAGCGAATTCTCACCTATACCCATGTAATTTACATTGTTTACATAACCATGGAATTCCGTATTACGAGCATGTTTCATGCATCACGGATTCCTCAAACATGCACTTCTGAGTTGTGAACATGCGCATGACTGATGTTTCAAACACCAAACAAGTTACCTAAGCACTCTGAAATATTTACTTTGACTTTGAGGCTTCTTCCTATCACCAGTTTCAATACTCACACTTTGATCCCACAAAAACCCTCTTGGAGCGAATTCTTCCCTAGAGATATGTAAGTTGAATAGATTCCATCTACATGATATTCCGTGTTCCGTACATGCTACATACATGACGGATTCGACAAATATACATTCCTGAGTTGAGGTCATCTGGATTACTAATCTTTCCTCCTCTATAAAAGGAATATTTTCATCTAGACACGTGTGCACATTTTCACAAGCTTTCCCTAACACCAGGTTCGAATTAGTGCTTTTTTCACAGAAACATTGTTTTCAGCGATTTCCACCTAAGAGATATGTAATTTACATGTATTCCTACAAAATGGCATTCCGGGGTCTGTACATACTACATGTATGACGGATTTGACAATCATGCATTTCTGACTTGTGAGCATGTGGATTACAGTCCTTTCAAACTCCGAACAAGGCGTATATAAATTTAGAAATATTTACTCTGACTTCATAGGTTTTTCCTATCACCAGGTTCTAAAATCGGACATTTGGCACCAGAAAACACTCTTTGAGCGAATTCTCACCAATACCCATGTAATTTACATTGTTTACATAACCATGGAATTCCGTAGTACAAGCATGTTTCATGCATAACGGATTCCTCAAACATGCACTTCTGAGTTGTGAACATGCGCATGACTGATGTTTCAACCACCAAACAAGTTACCTATGCATTCTGAAATATTTACTTTGACTTTGTAGCTTCTTCCTATCACCAGTTTAAATACTCACACTTTGATCCCACAAAAACCCTCTTGGAGCGAATTCTTCCCTAGAGATATGTAAGTTGAATAGGTTCCATCTACATGATATTCCGTGTTCCGTACATGCTACATACATGACGGATTCGACAAATATACATTCCTGAGTTGAGGTCATCTGGATTACTAATCTTTCCTCCTCTATAAAAGTAATATTTTCATCTAGACACGTGTGCACATTTTCACAAGCTTTCCCTAACACCAGGTTCGAATTAGTGCTTTTTTCACAGAAACATAGTTTTCAGCGATTTCCACCTAACAGATATGTAATTTACATGTATTCCAACAACATGGCATTCCGGGTTCCGTACATGCTACATGTATGACGGATTTGGCAATCATGCGTTTCTGACTTGTGAGCATGTGGATTACAGACCTTTCAAACTCCGAACAAGGCGTATATAAATTTAGAAATATTTACTCTGACTTCATAGATTTTTCCTATCACCAGGTTCTAAAATCGGACATTTGGCACCAGAAAACACTCTTTGAGCGAATTCTCACCAATACCCATGTAATTTACATTGTTTACATAACCATGGAATTCCGTATTACGAGCATGATTCATGCATCACGGATTCCTCAAACATGCACTTCTGAGTTGTGAACATGCGCATGACTGATGTTTCAACCACCAAACAAGTTACCAGTGCACTCTGAAATATTTACTTTGACTTTGTAGCTTCTTCCTATCACGAGTTTCAATACTCACACTTTGATCCCACAAACACCCTCTTGGAGAGAATTCTTCCCTAGAGATATGTAAGTTGAATAGATTCCATCTACATGATATTCCGTGTTCCGTACATGCTACATACATGACGGATTCGACAAATATACATTCCTGAGTTGAGGTCATCTGGATTACTAATCTTTCCTCCTCTATAAAAGTAATATTTTCATCTAGACACGTGTGCACATTTTCACAAGCTTTCCCTAACACCAGGTTCGAATTAGTGCTTTTTTCACAGAAACATTGTTTTCAGCGATTACCACCTAAGAGATATGTAATTTGCATGTATTTAAACAAAATGGCATTCCGGGTTCCGTACATGCTACATGTATGACGGATATGGCAATCATGAGTTTCTGACTTGTGAGCATGTGGATTACAGTCCTTTCAAACTCCGAACAAGGCGTATATAAATTTAGAAATATTTACTCTGACTTCATAGGATTTTCCTATCACCAGTTTCTAAAATCGGACATTTGGCACCAGAAAACACTCTTTGAGCGAATTCTCACCAAAACCCATGTAATTTACATTGTTTACATAACCATGGAATTCCGTATTACGAGCATGTTTCATGCATCACGGATTCCTCATACATGCACTTCTGAGTTGTGAACATGCGCATGACTGATGTTTCAACCACCAAACAAGTTACCTATGCACTCTGAAATATTTACTTTGACTTTGTAGCTTCTTCCTATCACCAGTTTCAATACTCACACTTTGATCCCACAAAAACCCTCTTGGAGCGAATTCTTCCCTAGAGATATGTAAGTTGAATAGATTCCATCTACATGATATTCCGTGTTCCGTACATGCTACATATATGACGGATTCGACAAATATACATTCCTGAGTTGAGGTCATCTGGATTACTAATCTTTCCTCCTCTATAAAAGGAATATTTTCATCTAGACACGTGTGCACATTTTCACAAGCTTTCCCTAACACCAGGTTCGAATTAGTGCTTTTTTCACAGAAACATTGTTTTCAGCGATTTCCACCTAAGAGATATGTAATTTACATGTATTCAAACAAAATGTCATTCCGGGTTCCGTACATGCTACATGTATGACGGATTTGGCAATCATGCATTTCTGACTTGTGAGCATGTGGATTACAGACCTTTCAAACTCCGAACAAGGCGTATATAAATTTAGAAATATTTACTCTGACTTCATAGGTTTTTCCTATCACCAGTTTCTAAAATCGGACTTTTGGCACCAGAAAACACTCTTTGAGCGAATTCTCACCAATACCCATGTAATTTACATTGTTTACATAACCATGGAATTCCGTATTACGAGCATGTTTCATGCATCACGGATTCCTCAAACATGCACTTCTGAGTTGTGAACATGCGCATGACTGATGTTTCAACCACCAAACAAGTTACCTATGCATTCTGAAATATTTACTTTGACTTTGTAGCTTCTTCCTATCACCAGTTTCAATACTCACACTTTGATCCCACAAAAACCCTCTTGGAGCGAATTCTTCCCTAGAGATATGTAAGTTGAATAGATTCCATCTACATGATATTCCGTGTTCCGTACATGCTACATACATGACGGATTCGACAAATATACCTTCCTGAGTTGAGGTCATCTGGATTACTAATCTTTCCTCCTCTATATAAGTAATATTTTCATCTAGACACGTGTGCACATTTTCACAAGCTTTCCCTAACACCAGGTTCGAATTTGTGCTTTTTTCACAGAAACATAGTTTTCAGCGATTTCCACCTAACAGATATATAATTTACATGTATTCCAACAACATGGCATTCCGGGTTCCGTACATGATACATGTATGACGGATTTGGCAATCATGCGTTTCTGACTTGTGAGCATGTGGATTACAGACCTTTCAACCTCCGAACAAGGCGTATATAATTTTAGAAATATTGACTCTGACTTCATAGGTTTTTCCTATCACCAGTTTCTAAAATCGGACTTTTGGCACCAGAAAACACTCTTTGAGCGAATTCTCACCAATACCCATGTAATTTACATTGTTTACATAACCATGTAATTCCGTATTACGAGCAGGTTTCATGCATCATGGATTCCTCAAACATGCACTTCTGAGTTGTGAACATGCGCATGACTGATGTTTCAACCACCAAACAAGTTACCAGTGCACTCTGAAATATTTACTTTGACTTTGTAGCTTCTTCCTATCACGAGTTTCAATACTCACACTTTGATCCCACAAAAACCCTCTTGGAGAGAATTCTTCCCTAGAGATATGTAAGTTGAATAGATTCCATCTACATGATATTCCGTGTTCCGTACATGCTACATACATGACGGATTCGACAAATATACATTCCTGAGTTGAGGTCATCTGGATTACTAATCTTTCCTCCTCTATAAAAGTAATATTTTCATCTAGACACGTGTGCACATTTTCACAAGCTTTCCCTAACACCAGGTTCGAATTAGTGCTTTTTTCACAGAAACATTGTTTTCAGCGATTTCCACCTAAGAGATATGTAATTTACATGTATTCCAACAAAATGGCATTCCGGGTTCCGTACATGCTACATGTATGACGGATTTGGCAATCATGCATTTCTGACTTGTGAGCATGTGGATTACAGTCCTTTCAAACTCCGAACAAGGCGTATATAAATTTAGAAATATTTACTCTGACTTCATAGGTTTTTCCTATCACCAGTTTCTAAAATCGGACATTTGGCACCAGAAAACACTCTTTGAGCGAATTCTCACCAATACCCATGTAATTTACATTGTTTACATAACCATGGAATTCCGTATTACGAGCATGTTTCATGCATCACGGATTCCTCAAACATGCACTTCTGAGTTGTGAACATGCGCATGACTGATGTTTCAACCACCAAACAAGTTACCTATGCATTCTGAAATATTTACTTTGACTTTGTAGCTTCTTCCTATCACCAGTTTCAATACTCACACTTTGATCCCACAAAAACCCTCTTGGAGCGAATTCTTCCCTAGAGATATGTAAGTTGAATAGATTCCATCTACATGATATTCCGTTTTCCGTACATGCTACATACATGACGGATTCGACAAATATACCTTCCTGAGTTGAGGTCATCTGGATTACTAATCTTTCCTCCTCTATAAAAGCAATATTTTCATCTAGACACGTGTGCACATTTTCACAAGCTTTCCCTAACACCAGGTTCGAATTAGTGCTTTTTTCACAGAAACATTGTTTTCAGCGATTTCCACCTAACAGATATGTAATTTACATGTATTCCAACAACATGGCATTCCGGGTTCCGTACATGCTACATGTATGACGGATTTGGCAATCATGCGTTTCTGACTTGTGAGCATGTGGATTACAGACCTTTCAACCTCCGAACAAGGCGTATATAAATTTAGAAATATTTACTCTGACTTCATAGATTTTTCCTATCACCAGGTTCTAAAATCGGACATTTGGCACCAGAAAACACTCTTTGAGCGAATTCTCACCAATACCCATGTAATTTACATTGTTTACATAACCATGGAATTCCGTATTACGAGCATGTTTCATGCATCATGGATTCCTCAAACATGCACTTCTGAGTTGTGAACATGCGCATGACTGATGTTTCAACCACCAAACAAGTTACCTATGCATTCTGAAATATTTACTTTGACTTTGTTGCTTCTACCTTTCACCAGTTTCAATACTCAAAATTTGATCCCACAAAAACCATCTTGGAGCGAATTCTTCCCTAGAGATATGTAAGTTGAATAGATTCCATCTACATGATATTCCGTGTTCCGTACATGCTACATACATGACGGATTCGACAAATATACATTCCTGAGTTGAGGTCATCTGGATTACTAATCTTTCCACATCTATAAAAGTAATATTTTCATCTAGACACGTGTGCACATTTTCACAAGCTTTCCCTAACACCAGGTTCGAATTAGTGCTTTTTTCACAGAAACATTGTTTTCAGCGATTTCCACCTAAGAGATATGTAATTTACATGTATTCCAACAAAATGGCATTCCGGGTTCCGTACATGCTACATGTATGACGGATTTGGCAATCATGCGTTTCTGACTTGTGAGCATGTGGATTACAGTCCTTTCAAACTCCGAACAAGGCGTATATAAATTTAGAAATATTTACTCTGACTTCATAGGTTTTTCCTATCACCAGTTTCTAAAATCGGACATTTGGCACCAGAAAACACTCTTTGAGCGAATTCTCACCAATACCCATGTAATTTACATTGTTTACATAACCATGGAATTCCGTATTACGAGCATGTTTCATGCATCACGGATTCCTCAAACATGCACTTCTGAGTTGTGAACATGCGCATGACTGATGTTTCAACCACCAAACAAGTTACCTATGCATTCTGAAATATTTACTTTGACTTTGTAGCTTCTTCCTATCACCAGTTTCATTACTCACACTTTGATCCCACAAAAACCCTCTTGGAGCGAATTCTTCCCTAGAGATATGTAAGTTGAATAGATTCCATCTACATGATATTCCGTGTTCCGTACATGCTACATACATGACGGATTCGACAAATATACATTCCTGAGTTGAGGTCATCTGGATTACTAATCTTTCCTCCTCTATAAAAGTAATATTTTCATCTAGACACGTGTGCACATTTTCACAAGCTTTCCCTAACACCAGGTTCGAATTAGTGCTTTTTTCACAGAAACATAGTTTTCAGCGATTTCCACCTAATAGATATGTAATTTACATGTATTCCAACAACATGGCATTCCGGGTTCTGTACATGCTACATGTATGATGGATTTGGGAATCATGCGTTTCTGACTTGTGAGCATGTGGATTACAGACCTTTCAACCTCCGAACAAGGCCTATATTAATTTAGAAATATTTACTCTGACTTCATAGGTTTTTCCTATCACCAGGTTCTAAAATCGTACATTTGGCACCAGAAAACACTCTTTGAGCGAATTCTCACCAATACCCATGTAATTTACATTGTTTACATAACCATGGAATTCCGTATTGCGGGCATGTTTCATGCATCACGGATTCCTCAAACATGAACTTCTGAGTTGTGAACATGCGCATGACTGATGTTTCAACCACCAAACAAGTTACCTATGCATCCTGAAATATTTACTTTGACTTTGTAGCTTCTTCCTATCACCAGTTTCAATACTCACACTTTGATCCCACAAAAACACTCTTGGAGCGAATACTTCCCTAGAGATATGTAAGTTGAATAGATTCCATCTACATGATATTCCGTGTTCCGTACATGCTACATACATGACGGATTCGACAAATATACATTCCTGAGTTGAGGTCATCTGGATTACTAATCTTTCCTCCTCTATAAAAGCAATATTTTCATCTAGACACGTGTGCACATTTTCACAAGCTTCCCCTAACACCAGGTTCGAATTCGTGCTTTTTTCACAGAATCATACTTTTCAGCGATTTCCACCTAACAGATATATAATTTACATGTATTCCAACAACATGGCATTCCGGGTTCCGTACATGCTACATGTATGACGGATTTGGCAATCATGCGTTTCTGACTTGTGAGCATGTGGATTACAGACCTTTCAACCTCCGAACAAGGCGTATATAAATTTAGAAATATTTACTCTGACTTCATAGGTTTTTCCTATCACCAGTTTCTAAAATCGGACTTTTGGCACCAGAAAACACTCTTTGAGCGAATTCTCACCAATACCCATGTAATTTACATTGTTTACATAACCATGGAATTCCGTATTACGAGCATGTTTCATGCATCACGGATTCCTCAAACATGCACTTCTGAGTTGTGAACATGCGCATGACTGATGTTTCAACCACCAAACAAGTTACCTATGCACTCTGAAATATTTACTTTGACTTTGTAGCTTCTTCCTATCACCAGTTTCAATACTCACACTTTGATCCCACAAAAACCCTCTTGGAGCGAATTCTTCCCTAGAGATATGTAAGTTGAATAGATTCCATCTACATGATATTCCGTGTTCCGTACATGCTACATACATGACGGATTCGACAAATATACTTTCCTGAGTTGAGGTCATCTGGATTACTAATCTTTCCTCCTTTATAAAAGTAATATTTTCATCTAGACACGTGTGCACATTTTCACAAGCTTTCCCTAACACCAGGTTCGAATTAGTGCTTTTTTCACAGAAACATAGTTTTCAGCGATTTCCACCTAACAGATATATAATTTACATGTATTCCAACAACATGGCATTCCGGGTTCCTTACATGCTACATGTATGACGGATTTGGCAATCATGCGTTTCTGACTTGTGAGCATGTGGATTACAGACCTTTCAACCTCCGAACAAGGCGTATATAAATTTAGAAATATTTACTCTGACTTCATAGGTTTTTCCTATCACCAGGTTCTAAAATCGGACATTTGGCACCAGAAAACAATCTTTGAGCGAATTCTCACCAATACCCATGTAATTTACATTGTTTACATAACCATGGAATTCCGTATTACGATCATGTTTCATGCATCACGGATTCCTCAAACATGCACTTCTGAGTTGTGAACATGCGCATGAGTGATGTTTCAACCACCAAACAAGTTACCTATGCACTCTGAAATATTTACTTTGACTTTGTAGCTTCTACCTTTCACCAGTTTCAATACTCAAACTTTGATCCCACAAAAACCCTCTTGGAGAGAATTCTTCCCTAGAGATTTGTATGTTGAATAGATTCCATCTGCATGATATTCCGTGTTCCGTACATGCTACATACATGACGGATTCGACAAATATACCTTCCTGAGTTGAGGTCATCTGGATTACAAATCTTTCCTCCTCTATAAAAGGAATATTTTCATCTAGATACGTGTGCACATTTTCACAAGCTATCCCTAACACCAGGTTCGAATTAGTGCTTTTTTCACAGAAACATTGTTTTCAGCGATTTTCACCTAACAGATATGTAATTTACATGTATTCGAACAACATGGCATTCCGCGTTCCTTACATGCTACATGTATGACGGATTTGGCAATCATGCGTTTCTGACTTGTGAGCATGTGGATTATAGACCTTTCAACCTCCGAACAGGGCGTATATAAATTTAGAAATATTGACTCTGACTTCATAGGTTTTTCCTATCACCAGTTTCTAAAATCGGACTTTTGGCACCAGAAAACCCTCTTTGAGCGAATTCTCACCAATACCCATGTAATTTACATTGTTTACATAACCATGGAATTCCGTATTACGAGCATGTTTCATGCATCACGGATTCCTCAAACATGCACTTCTGAGTTGTGAACATGCGCATGACTGATGTTTCAACCACCCAACAATTTACCTATGCACTCTGAAATATTTACTTTGACTTTGTAGCTTCTTCCTATCACCAGTTTCAATACTCACACTTTGATCCCCAAAAACCCTCTTGGAGCGAATTCTTCCCTAGAGATATGTAAGTTGAATAGATTCCATCTACATGATATTCCGTGTTCCCTACATGCTACATACATGACGGATTCGACAAATATACTTTCCTGAGTTGAGGTCATCTGGATTACTAATCTTTCCTCCTTTATAAAAGTAATATTTTCATCTAGACACGTTTGAACATTTTCACAAGCTTTCCCTAACACCAGGTTCGAATTAGTGCTTTTTTCACAGAAACATAGTTTTCAGCGATTTCCACCTAACAGATATATAATTTACATGTATTCCAACAACATGGCATTCCGGGTTCCTTACATGCTACATTTATGACGGATTTGGCAATCATGCGTTTCTGACTTGTGAGCATGTGGATTACAGACCTTTCAACCTCCGAACAAGGCGTATATAAATTTAGAAATATTTACTCTGACTTCATAGATTTTTCCTATCACCAGGTTCTAAAATCGGACATTTGGCACCAGAAAACACTCTTTGAGCGAATTCTCACCAATATCCATGTACTTTACATTGTTTACATAACCATGGAATTCCGTATTACGAGCATGTTTCATGCATCACGGATTCCTCAAACATGCACTTCTGAGTTGTGAACATGCGCATGACTGATGTTTCAACCACCAAACAAGTTACCTATGCATTCTGAAATATTTACTTTGACTTTGTAGCTTTTTCCTTTCACCAATTTCAATACTCACACTTTTATCCCACAAAAACCCTCTTAGAGAGAATTCTTCCCTAGAGATATGTAAGTTGAATAGATTCCATCTACATGATATTCCGTGTTCCGTACATGCTACATACATGACGGATTCGACAAATATACATTCCTGAGTTGAGGTCATCTGGATTACTAACCTTTCCTCCTCTATAAAAGTAATATTTTCATCTAGACACGTGTGCACATTTTCACAAGCTATCCCGAACACCAGGTTCGAATTAGTGCTTTTTTCACAGAAACATAGTTTTCAGCGATTTTCACCTAACAGATATGTAATTTACATGTATTCGAACAACATGGCATTCCGCGTTCCTTACATGCTACATGTATGACGGATTTGGCAATCATGCGTTTCTGACTTGTGAGCATGTGGATTATAGACCTTTCAACCTCCGAACAGGGCGTATATAAATTTAGAAATATTGACTCTGACTTCATAGGTTTTTCCTATCACCAGTTTCTAAAATCGGACTTTTGGCACCAGAAAACAGTCTTTGAGCGAATTCTCACCAATACCCATGTAATTTACATTGTTTACATAACCATGGAATTCCGTATTACGAGCAGGTTTCATGCATCACGGATTCCTCAAACATGCACTTCTGAGTTGTGAACATGCGCATGACTGATGTTTCAACCACCAAACAAGTTACCTATGCACTCTGAAATATTTACTTTGACTTTGTAGCTTCTTCCTATCACCAGTTTCAATACTCACACTTTGATCCCCAAAAACCCTCTTGGAGCGAATTCTTCCCTAGAGATATGTAAGTTGAATAGATTCCATCTACATGATATTCCGTGTTCCCTACATGCTACATACATGACGGATTCGACAAATATACTTTCCTGAGTTGAGGTCATCTGGATTACTAATCTTTCCTCCTCTATAAAAGTAATATTTTCATCTAGACACGTGTGCACATTTTCACAAGCTTTCCCTAACACCAGGTTCGAATTAGTGCTTTTTTCACAGAAACATAGTTTTCAGCGATTTCCACCTAATAGATATGTAATTTACATGTATTCCAACAACATGGCATTCCGGGTTCCGTACATGCTACATGTATGACGGATTTGGCAATCATGCGTTTCTGACTTGTGAGCATGTGGATTACAGACCTTTCAACCTCCGAACAAGGCGTATATTAATTTAGAAATATTTACTCTGACTTCATAGGTTTTTCCTATCACCAGGTTCTAAAATCGGACATTTGGCACCAGAAAACACTCTTTGAGCGAATTCTCACCAATACCCATGTAATTTACATTGTTTACATAACCATGGAATTCCGTATTGCGAGCATGTTTCATGCATCACGGATTCCTCAAACATGAACTTCTGAGTTGTGAACATGCGCATGACTGATGTTTCAACCACCAAACAAGTTACCTATGCATCCTGAAATATTTACTTTGACTTTGTAGCTTCTTCCTATCACCAGTTTCAATACTCACACTTTGATCCCACAAAAACACTCTTGGAGCGAATACTTCCCTAGAGATTTGTATGTTGAATAGATTCCATCTGCATGATATTCCGTGTTCCGTACATGCTACATACATGACGGATTCGACAAATATACCTTCCTGAGTTGAGATCATCTGGATTACAAATCTTTCCTCCTCTATAAAAGTAATATTTTCATCTAGATACGTGTGCACATTTTCACAAGCTATCCCGAACACCAGGTTCGAATTAGTGCTTTTTTCACAGAAACATAGTTTTCAGCGATTTTCACCTAACAGATATGTAATTTACATGTATTCGAACAACATGGCATTCCGCGTTCCTTACATGCTACATGTATGACGGATTTGGCAATCATGCGTTTCTGACTTGTGAGCATGTGGATTATAGACCTTTCAACCTCCGAACAGGGCGTATATAAATTTAGAAATATTGACTCTGACTTCATAGGTTTTTCCTATCACCAGTTTCTAAAATCGGACTTTTGGCACCAGAAAACAGTCTTTGAGCGAATTCTCACCAATACCCATGTAATTTACATTGTTTACATAACCATGGAATTCCGTATTACGAGCAGGTTTCATGCATCACGGATTCCTCAAACATGCACTTCTGAGTTGTGAACATGCGCATGACTGATGTTTCAACCACCAAACAAGTTACCTATGCATTCTGAAATATTTACTTTGACTTTGTAGCTTCTTCCTATCACCAGTTTCAATACTCACACTTTGATCCCCAAAAATCCTCTTGGAGCGAATTCTTCCCTAGAGATATGTAAGTTGAATAGATTCCATCTACATGATATTCCGTGTTCCCTACATGCTACATACATGACGGATTCGACAAATATACTTTCCTGAGTTGAGGTCATCTGGATTACTAATCTTTCCTCCTTTATAAAAGTAATATTTTCATCTAGACACGTTTGAACATTTTCACAAGCTTTCCCTAACACCAGGTTCGAATTTGTGCTTTTTTCACAGAAACATAGTTTTCAGCGATTTCCACCTAACAGATATATAATTTACATGTATTCCAACAACATGGCATTCCGGGTTCCTTACATGCTACATGTATGACGGATTTGGCAATCATGCGTTTCTGACTTGTGAGCATGTGGATTACAGACCTTTCAACCTCCGAACAAGGCGTATATAAATTTAGAAATATTTACTCTGACTTCATAGGTTTTTCCTATCACCAGGTTCTAAAATCGGACATTTGGCACCAGAAAACATTCTTTGAGCGAATTCTCACCAATACCCATGTAATTTACATTGTTTACATAACCATGGAATTCCGTATTACGATCATGTTTCATGCATCACGGATTCCTCAAACATTCACTTCTGAGTTGTGAACATGCGCATGACTGATGTTTCAACCACCAAACAAGTTACCTATGCACTCTGAAATATTTACTTTGACTTTGTAGCTTCTACCTTTCACCAGTTTCAATACTCAAACTTTGATCCCACAAAAACCCTCTTGGAGAGAATTCTTCCCTAGAGATTTGTATGTTGAATAGATTCCATCTGCATGTTATTCCGTGTTCCTTACATGCTACATACATGACGGATTCGACAAATATACCTTCCTGAGTTGAGGTCATTTGGATTACTAATCTTTCCTCCTCTATAAAAGTAATATTTTCATCTAGATACGTGTGCACATTTTCACAAGCTATCCCTAACACCAGGTTCGAATTAGTGCTTTTTTCACAGAAACATAGTTTTCAGCGATTTTCACCTAACAGATATGTAATTTACATGTATTCGAACAACATGGCATTCCGCGTTCCTTACATGCTACATGTATGACGGATTTGGCAATCATGCGTTTCTGACTTGTGAGCATGTGGATTATAGACCTTTCAACCTCCGAACAGGGCGTATATAAATTTAGAAATATTGACTCTGACTTCATAGGTTTTTCCTATCACCAGTTTCTAAAATCGGACATTTGGCACCAGAAAACACTCTTTGAGCGAATTCTCACCAATACCCATGTAATTTACATTGTTTACATAACCATGGAATTCCGTATTACGAGCAGGTTTCATGCATCACGGATTCCTCAAACATGCACTTCTGAGTTGTGAACATGCGCATGACTGATGTTTCAACCACCAAACAAGTTACCTATGCACTCTGAAATATTTACTTTGACTTTGTAGCTTCTTCCTATCACCAGTTTCAATACTCACACTTTGATCCCCAAAAAACCTCTTGGAGCGAATTCTTCCCTAGAGATATGTAAGTTGAATAGATTCCATCTACATGATATTCCGTGTTCCCTACATGCTACATACATGACGGATTCGACAAATATACTTTCCTGAGTTGAGGTCATCTGGATTACTAATCTTTCCTCCTTTATAAAAGTAATATTTTCATCTAGACACGTTTGAACATTTTCACAAGCTTTCCCTAACACCAGGTTCGAATTAGTGCTTTTTTCACAGAAACATAGTTTTCAGCGATTTCCACCTAACAGATATATAATTTACATGTATTCCAACAACATGGCATTCCGGGTTCCGTACATGCTACATGTATGACGGATTTGGCAATCATGCGTTTCTGACTTGTGAGCATGTGGATTACAGACCTTTCAACCTCCGAACAAGGCGTATATAAATTTAGAAATATTTACTCTGACTTCATAGGTTTTTCCTATCACCAGGTTCTAAAATCGGACATTTGGCACCAGAAAACACTCTTTGAGCGAATTCTCACCAATATCCATGTACTTTACATTGTTTACATAACCATGGAATTCCGTATTACGATCATGTTTCATGCATCACGGATTCCTCAAACATTCACTTCTGAGTTGTGAACATGCGCATGACTGATGTTTCAACCACCAAACAAGTTACCTATGCATTCTGAAATATTTACTTTGACTTTGTAGCTTCTTCCTATCACCAGTTTCAATACTCACACTTTGATCCCACAAAAACCCTCTTGGAGCGAATTCTTCCCTAGAGAAATGTAAGTTGAATAGGTTCCATCTACATGATATTCCGTGTTCCGTACATGCTACATACATGACGGATTCGACAAATATAGATTCCTGAGTTGAGGTCATCTGGATTACTAATCTTTCCTCCTCAATAAAAGTAATATTTTCATCTAGACACGTGTGCACATTTTCACAAGCTTTCCCTAACACCAGGTTCGAATTAGTGCTTTTTTCACAGAAACATAGTTTTCAGCGATTTCCACCTAACAGATATGTAATTTACATGTATTCCAACAACATGGCATTCCGGGTTCCGTACATGCTACATGTATGACGGATTTGGCAATCATGCGTTTCTGACTTGTGAGCATGTGGATTACAGACCTTTCAAACTCCGAACAAAGCATATATAAATTTAGAAATATTTACTCTGACTTCATAGGTTTTTCCTATCACCAGTTTCTAAAATCGGACATTTGGCACCAGAAAACACTCTGAGCGAATTCTCACCAATACCCATGTAATTTACATTGTTTACATAACCATGGAATTCCGTATTACGAGCATGTTTCATGCATCACGGATTCCTCAAACATGCACTTCTGAGTTGTGAACATGCGCATGACTGATGTTTCAACCACCAAACAAGTTACCTATTCACTCTGAAATATTTACTTTTACTTTGAGGCTTCTTCCTATCACCAGTTTCAATACTCACACTTTGAACCCACAAAAAACCTCTTGGAGCGAATTCTTCCCTAGAGATATGTAAGTTGAATAGATTCCATCTACATGATATTCCGTGTTCCCTACATGCTACATACATGACGGATTCGACAAATATACCTTCCTGAGTTGAGGTCATCTGGATTACTAATCTGTCCTCCTCTATAAAAGGAATATTTTCATCTAGACACGTGTGCACATTTTCACAAGCTTTCCCTAACAACAGGTTCGAATTAGTGCTTTTTTCACAGAAACATGGTTTTCAGCGATTTCCACCTAAAAGATATGTAATTTACATGTATTCCAACAACATGGCATTCCGGGTTCCGTACATGCTACATGTATGACGGATTTGGCAATCATGCGTTTCTGACTTGTGAGCATGTGGTTTACAGACCTTTCAACCTCCGAACAAGGCGTATATAAATTTAGAAATATTTACTCTGACTTCATAGGTTTTTCCTATCACCAGGTTCTAAAATCGGACATTTGGCAACAGAAAACACTCTTTGAGCGAATTCTCACCAATACCCATGTAATTTACATTGTTTACATAACCATGGAATTCTGTATTACGAGCATGTATCATGCATCACGGATTCTTCAAACATGCACTTCTGAGTTGTGAACATGCGCATGACTGATGTTTCAACCACCAAACAAGTTACCTATGCATTCTGAAATATTTACTTTGACTTTGTAGCTTCTTCCTATCACCAGTTTCAATACTCACACTTTGATCCCACAAAAACCCTCTTGGAGCGAATTCTTCCCTAGAGATATGTAAGTTGAATAGATTCCATCTACATGATATTCCGTGTTCCGTACATGCTACATACATGACGGATTCGACAAATATACATTCCTGAGTTGAGGTCATCTGGATTACTAACCTTTCCTCCTCTATAAAAGTAATATTTTCATCTAGACACGTGTGCACATTTTCACAAGTTTTCCCTAACACCAGGTTCGAATTAGTGCTTTTTTCACAGAAACATAGTTTTCAGCGATTTCCACCTAACAGATATGTAATTTACATGTATTCCAACAACATGGCATTCTGGGTTCCGTACATGCTACATGTATGACGGATTTGGCAATCATGCGTTTCTGACTTGTGAGCATGTGGATTACAGACCTTTCAACCTCCGAAAAAGGCGTATATAAATTTAGAAATATTTACTCTGACTTCATAGGTTTTTCCTATCACCAGTTTCTAAAATCGGACATTTGGCACCAGAAAACTCTCTTTGAGCGAATTCTCACCAATACCCATGTAATTTACATTGTTTACATAACCATGGAATTCCGTATTACGAGCATGTTTCATGCATCACGGATACCTCAACATGCACTTCTGAGTTGTGAACATGCGCATGACTGATGTTTCAACCACCAAACAAGTTACCTATGCACTCTGAAATATTTACTTTGACTTTGTAGCTTCTTCCTATCACCAGTTTCAATACTCACACTTTGATCCCACAAAAACCCTTTTGGAGCGAATTCTTCCTTAGAGATATGTAAGTTGAGTAGATCCCATCTACATGATATTCCGTGTTCCGTACATGCTACATACATGACGGATTCGACAAATATACATTCCTGAGTTGAGGTCATCTGGATTACTAATCTTTCCTCCTCTATAAAAGTAATATTTTCATCTAGACACGTGTGCACATTTTCACAAGCTTTCCCTAACACCAAGTTCGAATTAGTGCTTTTATCACAGAAACATAGTTTTCAGCGATTTCCACCTAACAGATATGTAATTTACATGTATTCCAACAACATGGCATTCCGGGTTCCGTACATGCTACATGTATGACGGATTTGGCAATCATGCGTTTCTGACTTGTGAGCATGTGGATTACAGACCTTTCAACCTCCGAACAAGGCGTATATAAATTTAGAAATATTTACTCTGACTTCATAGGTTTTTCCTATCACCAGGTTCTAAAATCGGACATTTGGCACCAGAAAACACTCTTTGAGCGAATTCTCACCAATACCCATGTAATTTACATTGTTTACATAACCATGGAATTCCGTATTACGAGCATGTTTCATGCATCACGGATTCCTCAAACATGCACTTCTGAGTTGTGAACATGCGCATGACTGATGTTTCAAACACCAAACAATTTACCTATGCATCCTGATATATTTACTTTGACTTTGTAGCTTCTTCCTATCACCAGTTTCAATACTCACACTTTGATCCCACAAAAACCCTCTTGGAGCGAATTCTTCCCTAGAGATATCTAAGTTGAATAGATTCCATCTACATGATATTCCGTGTTCCGTACATGCTACATACATGACGGATTCGACAAATATACATTCCTGAGTTGAGGTCATCTGGATTACTAATCTGTCCTCCTCTATAAAAATAGTATTTTCATCTAGACACGTGTGCACATTTTCACAAGCTTTCCCTAACACCAGGTTCGAATTCGTGCTTTTTTCACAGAAACATAGTTTTCAGCGATTTCCACCTAACAGATATATAATTTACATGTATTCCAACAACATGGCATTCCGGGTTCTGTACATGCTACATGTATGACGGATTTGGCAATCATGCGTTTCTGAATTGTGAGCATGTGGATTACAGACCTTTCAACCTCCGAACAAGGCGTATATAAATTTAGAAATATTTACTCTGACTTCATAGGTTTTTCCTATCACCAGGTTCTAAAATCGGACATTTGGCACCAGAAAACACTCTTTGAGCGAATTCTCACCAATACCCATGAAATTTACATTGTTTACATAACCATGGAATTCCGTATTACGAGCAGGTTTCATGCATCACGGATTCCTCAAACATGCACTTCTGAGTTGTGAACATGCGCATGACTGATATTTCAACCACCAAACAAGTTACCTATGCACTCTGAATTATTTAGTTTGACTTTGTAGCTTCTTCCTGTCACCAGTTTCAATACTCACACTTTGATCCCACAAAAACCCTCTTGGAGCCAATTCTTCCCTAGAGATATGTAAGTTGAATAGATTCCATCTACATGATATTCCGTGTTCCGTACATGCTACATACATGACGGATTCGACAAATATACATTCCTGAGTTGAGGTCATCTGGATTACTAATCTGTCCTCCTCTATAAAAGTAATATTTTCATCTAGACACGTCTGCACATTTTCACAAGCTTTCCCTAACACCAGGTTCGAATTTGTGCTTTTTTCACAGAAACATAGTTTTCAGCGATTTCCACCTAACAGATATGTAATTTACATGTATTCCAACAACATGGCATTCCGGGTTCCGTACATGCTACATGTATGACGGATTTGGCAATCATGCGTTTCTGACTTGTGAGCATGTGGATTACAGACCTTTCAACCTCCGAACAAGGCGTATATAAATTTAGAAATATTTACTCTGACTTCATAGGTTTTTCCTATCACCAGGTTCTAAAATCGGACATTTGGCACCAGAAAACACTCTTTGAACGAATTCTCAACAATACCCATGTAATTTACATTGTTTAAATAACCATGGAATTCCGTATTACGAGCAGGTTTCATGCATCACGGATTCCTCAAACATGCACTTCTGAGTTGTGAACATTCGCATGACTGATGTTTCAACCACCAAACAAGTTACCTATGCACTCTGAAATATTTACTTTGACTTTGTAGCTTCTTCCTATCACCAGTTTCAATACTCACACTTTGATCCCACAAAAACCCTCTTGGAGCGAATTCTTCCCTAGAGATATGTAAGCTGAATAGATTCCATCTGCATGATATTCCGTGTTCCGTACATGCTACATACATGACGGATTCGACAAATATACATTCCTGAGTTGAGGTCATCTGGATTACTAATCTGTCCTCCTCTATAAAAGTAATATTTTCATCTAGACACGTGTGCACATTTTCACAAGCTTTCCCTAACACCAGGTTCGAATTCGTGCTTTTTTCACAGAAACATAGTTTTCAGCGATTTCCACCTAACAGATATATAATTTACATGTATTCCAACAACATGGCATTCCGGGTTCCGTACATGCTACATGTATGACGGATTTGGCAATCATGCGTTTCTGACTTGTGAGCATGTGGATTACAGACCTTTCAACCTCCGAACAAGGCGTATATAAATTTAGAATTATTTACTCTGACTTCATAGGTTTTTCCTATCACCAGGTTCTAAAATCGGACATTTGGCACCAGAAAACACTCTTTGAGCGAATTCTCACCAATACCCATGTAATTTACTTTGTTTACATAACCATGGAATTCCGTATTACGAGCATGTTTCATGCATCACGGATTCCTCTAACATGCACTTCTGAGTTGTGAACATGCGCATGACTTATTTTTCAAACACCAAACATGTTACTTATGCTTTCTGAAATATTTACTTTGACTTTGTAGCTTCTTCCTATCACCAGTTTCAATACTCACACTTTGATCCCACAAAAACCCTCTTGGAGCGAATTCTTCCCTAGAGATATGTAAGTTGAATAGATTCCATCTACATGATATTCCGTGTTCCGTACATGCTACATTCATGACGGATTCGACAAATATACATTCCTGAGTTGAGGTCATCTGGATTACTAATCTTTCCTCCTCTATAAAAGGAATATTTTCATCTAGACACGTGTGCACATTTTCACAAGCTTTCCCTAACACTAGGTTCGAATTCGTGCTTTTTTCACAGAAACATAGTTTTCAGCGATTTCCACCTAACAGATATATAATTTAAATGTATTCCAACAATATGGCATTCCGGGTTCCGTACATGCTACATATATGACGGATTTGGCAATCATGCGTTTCTGACTTGTGAGCATGTGGATTACAGACCTTTCAACCTCCGAACAAGGCGTATATAAATTTAGAAATATTTACTCTGACTTCATAGGTTTTTCCTATCACCAGGTTTTAAAATCGGACATTTGGCACCAGAAAACACTCTTTGAGCGAATTCTCACCAATACCCATGTAATTTACATTGTTTACATAACCATGGAATTCCGTATTACGAGCATGTTTCATGCATCACGGATTCCTCTAACATGCACTTCTGAGTTGTGAACATGCGCATGACTGATGTTTCAACCACCAAACAAGTTACCTATGCACTCTGAAATATTTACTTTGACTTTGTAGCTTCTTCCTATCACCAGTTTCAATACTCACACTTTGATCCCACAAAAACCCTCTTGGAGCGAATTCTTCCCTAGAGATATGTAAGTTGAATAGATTCCATCTACATGATATTCCGTGTTCCGTACATGCTACATACATGACGGATTCGACAAATATACATTCCTGAGTTGAGGTCATCTGGATTACTAATCTGTCCTCCTCTATAAAAATAGTATTTTCATCTAGACACGTGTGCACATTTTCACAAGCTTTCCCTAACACCAGGTTCGAATTCGTGCTTTTTTCACAGAAACATAGTTTTCAGCGATTTCCACCTAACAGATATATAATTTACATGTATTCCAACAACATGGCATTCCGGGTTCCGTACATGCTACATGTATGACGGATTTGGCAATCATGCGTTTCTGACTTGTGAGCATGTGGATTACAGACCTTTCAACCTCCGAACAAGGCGTATATAAATTTAGAAATATTTACTCTGACTTCATAGGTTTTTCCTATCACCAGGTTCTAAAATCGGACATTTGGCACCAGAAAACACTCTTTGAGCGAATTCTCACCAATACCCATGAAATTTACATTGTTTATATAACCATGGAATTCCGTATTACGAGCAGGTTTCATGCATCACGGATTCCTCAAACATGCACTTCTGAGTTGTGAACATGCGCATGACTGATGTTTCAACCACCAAACAAGTTACCTATGCACTCTGAAATATTTACTTTGACTTTGTAGCTTCTTCCTATCACCAGTTTCAATACTCACACTTTGATCCCACAAAAACCCTCTTGGAGCCAATACTTCCCTAGAGATATGTAAGTTGAATAGATTCCATCTACATGATATTCCGTGTTCCGTACATGCTACATACATGACGGATTCGACAAATATACATTCCTGAGTTGAGGTCATCTGGATTACTAATCTTTCCTCCTCTATAAAAGGAATATTTTCATCTAGACACGTGTGCACATTTTCACAAGCTTTCCCTAACACCAGGTTCGAATTAGTGCTTTTTTCACAGAAACATTGTTTTCAGCGATTTCCACCTAAGAGATATGTAATTTACATGTATTCCAACAAAATGGCATTCCGGGTTCCGTACATACTACATGTATGACGGATTTGGCAATCATGCGTTTCTGACTTGTGAGCATGTGGATTACAGTCCTTTCAAACTCCGAACAAGGCGTATATAAATTTAGAAATATTTACTCTGACTTCATAGGTTTTTCCTATCACCAGGTTCTAAAATCGGACATTTGGCACCAGAAAACACTCTTTGAGCGAATTCTCACCAATACCCATGTAATTTACATTGTTTACATAACCATGGAATTCCGTAGTACGAGCATGTTTCATGCATCACGGATTCCTCAAACATGCACTTCTGAGTTGTGAACATGCGCATGACTGATGTTTCAACCACCAAACAAGTTACCTATGCATTCTGAAATATTTACTTTGACTTTGTAGCTTCTTCCTATCACCAGTTTAAATACTCACACTTTGATCCCACAAAAACCCTCTTGGAGCGAATTATTCCCTAGAGATATGTAAGTTGAATAGGTTCCATCTACATGATATCCCGTGTTCCGTACATGCTACATACATGACGGATTCGACAAATATACCTTCCTGAGTTGAGGTCATCTGGATTACTAATCTTTCCTCCTCTATAAAAGTAATATTTTCATCTAGACACGTGTGCACATTTTCACAAGCTTTCCCTAACACCAGGTTCGAATTAGTGCTTTTTTCACAGAAACATAGTTTTCAGCGATTTCCACCTAACAGATATGTAATTTACATGTATTCCAACAACATGGCATTCCGGGTTCCGTACATGCTACATGTATGACGGATTTGGCAATCATGCGTTTCTGACTTGTGAGCATGTGGATTACAGACCTTTCAACCTCCGAACAAGGCGTATATAAATTTAGAAATATTTACTCTGACTTCATAGATTTTTCCTATCACCAGGTTCTAAAATCGGACATTTGGCACCAGAAAACACTCTTTGAGCGAATTCTCACCAATACCCATGTAATTTACATTGTTTACATAACCATGGAATTCCGTATTACGAGCATGTTTCATGCATCATGGATTCCTCAAACATGCACTTCTGAGTTGTGAACATGCGCATGACTGATGTTTCAACCACCAAACAAGTTACCTATGCATTCTGAAAGATTTACTTTGACTTTGTTGCTTCTACCTTTCACCAGTTTCAATACTCAAACTTTGATCCCACAAAAACCATCTTGGAGCGAATTCTTCCCTAGAGATATGTAAGTTGAATAGATTCCATCTACATGATATTCCGTGTTCCGTACATGCTACATACATGATGGATTCGACAAATATACATTCCTGAGTTGAGGTCATCTGGATTACTAATCTTTCCTCCTCTATAAAAGTAATATTTTCGTCTAGACACGTGTGCACATTTTCACAAGCTTTCCCTAACACCAGGTTCGAATTAGTGCTTTTTTCACAGAAACATATTTTTCAGCGATTTCCACCTAATAGATATGTAATTTACATGTATTCCAACAACATGGCATTCCGGGTTCCGTACATGCTACATGTATGATGGATTTGGCAATCATGCGTTTCTGACTTGTGAGCATGTGGATTACAGACCTTTCAACCTCCGAACAAGGCGTATATTAATTTAGAAATATTTACTCTGATTTCATAGGTTTTTCCTATCACCAGGTTCTAAAATCGGACATTTGGCACCAGAAAACACTCTTTGAGCGAATTCTCACCAATACCCATGTAATTTACATTGTTTACATAACCATGGAATTCCGTATTGCGAGCATGTTTCATGCATCACGGATTCCTCAAACATGCACTTCTGAGTTGTGAACATGCGCATGACTGATGTTTCAACCACCAAACAAGTTACCTATGCATCCTGAAATATTTACTTTGACTTTGTAGCTTCTTCCTATCACCAGTTTCAATACTCACACTTTGATCCCACAAAAACACTCTTGGAGCGAATACTTCCCTAGAGATATGTAAGTTGAATAGATTCCATCTACATGATATTCCGTGTTCCGTACATGCTACATACATGACGGATTATACAAATATACATTCCTGAGTTGAGGTCATCTGGATTACTAATCTTTCCTCCTCTATAAAAGCAATATTTTCATCTAGACACGTGTGCACATTTTCACAAGCTTTCCCTAACACCAGGTTCGAATTCGTGCTTTTTTCACAGAATCATAATTTTCAGCGATTTCCACCTAACAGATATATAATTTACATGTATTCCAACAACATGGCATTCCGGGTTCCGTACATGCTACATGTATGACGGATTTGGCAATCATGCGTTTCTGACTTGTGAGCATGTGGATTACAGACCTTTCAACCTCCGAACATGGCGTATATAAATTTAGAAATATTTACTCTGACTTCATAGGTTTTTCCTATCACCAGGTTCTAAAATCGGACATTTGGCACCAGAAAACAATCTTTGAGCGAATTCTCACCAATACCCATGTAATTTACATTGTTTACATAACCATGGAATTCCGTATTACGATCATGTTTCATGCATCACGGATTCCTCAAACATTCACTTCTGAGTTGTGAACATGCGCATGAGTGATGTTTCAACCACCAAACAAGTTACCTATGCACTCTGAAATATTTACTTTGACTTTGTAGCTTCTACCTTTCACCAGTTTCAATACTCAAACTTTGATCCCACAAAAACCCTCTTGGAGAGAATTCTTCCCTAGAGATTTGTATGTTGAATAGATTCCATCTGCATGATATTCCGTGTTCCGTACATGCTACATACATGACGGATTCGACAAATATACCTTCCTGAGTTGAGGTCATCTGGATTACAAATCTTTCCTCCTCTATAAAAGTAATATTTTCATCTAGATACGTGTGCACATTTTCACAAGCTATCCCTAACACCAGGTTCGAATTAGTGCTTTTTTCACAGAAACATAGTTTTCAGCGATTTTCACCTAACAGATATGTAATTTACATGTATTCGAACAACATGGCATTCCGCGTTCCTTACATGCTACATGTATGACGGATTTGGCAATCATGCGTTTCTGACTTGTGAGCATGTGGATTATAGACCTTTCAACCTCCGAACAGGGCGTATATAAATTTAGAAATATTGACTCTGACTTCATAGGTTTTTCCTATCACCAGTTTCTAAAATCGGACTTTTGGCACCAGAAAACACTCTTTGAGCGAATTCTCACCAATACCCATGTAATTTACATTGTTTACATAACCATGGAATTCCGTATTACGAGCAGGTTTCATGCATCACGGATTCCTCAAACATGCACTTCTGAGTTGTGAACATGCGCATGACTGATGTTTCAACCACCAAACAAGTTACCTATGCACTCTGAAATATTTACTTTGACTTTGTAGCTTCTTCCTATCACCAGTTTCAATACTCACACTTTGATCCCACAAAAACCCTCTTGGAGCGAATTCTTCCCTAGAGATATGTAAGTTGAATAGATTCCATCTACATGATATCCCGTGTTCCGTACATGCTACATACATGACGGATTCGACAAATATACATTCCTGAGTTGAGGTCATCTGGATTACTAATCTTTCCTCCTCTATAAAAGGAATATTTTCATCTAGACACGTGTGCACATTTTCACAAGCTTTCCCTAACACCAGGTTCGAATTAGTGCTTTTTTCACAGAAACATTGTTTTCAGCGATTTCCAACTAAGAGATATGTAATTTACATGTATTCCAACAAAATGGCATTCCGGGTTCCGTACATGCTACATGTATGACGGATTTGGCAATCATGCATTTCTGACTTGTGAGCATGTGGATTACAGACCTTTCAAACTCCGAACAAGGCGTATATAAATTTAGAAATATTTACTCTGACTTCATAGGTTTTTCCTATCACCAGGTTCTAAAATCGGACTTTTGGCACCAGAAAACACTCTTTGAGCGAATTCTCACCAATACCCATGTAATTTACATTGTTTACATAACCATGGAATTCCGTATTACGAGCATGTTTCATGCATCACGGATTCCTCAAACATGCACTTCTGAGTTGTGAACATGCGCATGACTGATGTTTCAACCACCAAACAAGTTACCTATGCATTCTGAAATATTTACTTTGACTTTGTAGCTTCTTCCTATCACCAGTTTCAATACTCACACTTTGATCCCACAAAAACCCTCTTGGAGCGAATACTTCCCTAGAGATATGTAAGTTGAATAGATTCCATCTACATGATATTCCGTGTTCCGTACATGCTACATACATGACGGATTCGACAAATATACCTTCCTGAGTTGAGGTCATCTGGATTACTAATCTTTCCTCCTCTATAAAAGTAATATTTTCATCTAGACGCGTGTGCACATTTTCACAAGCTTTCCCTAACACCAGGTTCGAATTTCTGCTTTTTTCACAGAAACATAGTTTTCAGCGATTTCCACCTAACAGATATATAATTTACATGTATTCCAACAACATGGCATTCCTGGTTCCGTACATGATACATGTATGACGGATTTGGCAATCATGCGTTTCTGACTTGTGAGCATGTGGATTACAGACCTTTCAACCTCCGAACAAGGCGTATATAAATTTAGAAATATTTACTCTGACTTCATAGGTTTTTCCTATCACCAGTTTCTAAAATCGGACTTTTGGCACCAGAAAACACTCTTTGAGCGAATTCTCACCAATACCCATGTAATTTACATTGTTTACATAACCATGGAATTCCGTATTACGAGCATGTTTCATGCATCAGGGATTCCTCAAACATGCACTTCTGAGTTGTGAACATGCGCATGACTGATGTTTCAACCACCAAACAAGTTACCTATGCACTCTGAAATATTTACTTTGACTTTGTAGCTTCTTCCTATCACCAGTTTCAATACTCACACTTTGATCCCACAAAAACCCTCTTGGAGCGAATTCTTCCCTAGAGATATGTAAGTTGAATAGATTCCATCTACATGATATTCCGTGTTCCGTACATGCTACATACATGACGGATTCGACAAATATACTTTCCTGAGTTGAGGTCATCTGGATTACTAATCTTTCCTCCTTTATAAAAGTAATATTTTCATCTAGACACGTGTGCACATTTTCACAAGCTTTCCCTAACACCAGGTTCAAATTAGTGCTTTTTTCACAGAAACATAGTTTTCAGCGATTTCCACCTAACAGATATATAATTTACATGTATTCCAACAACATGGCATTCCGGGTTCCTTACATGCTACATGTATGACGGATTTGGCAATCATGCGTTTCTGACTTGTGAGCATGTGGATTACAGACCTTTCAACCTCCGAACAAGGCGTATATAAATTTAGAAATATTTACTCTGACTTCATAGGTTTTTCCTATCACCAGGTTCTAAAATCGGACATTTGGCACCAGAAAACAATCTTTGAGCGAATTATCACCAATACCCATGTAATTTACATTGTTTACATAACCATGGAATTCCGTATTACGATCATGTTTCATGCATCACGGATTCCTCAAACATTCACTTCTGAGTTGTGAACATGCGCATGAGTGATGTTTCAACCACCAAACAAGTTACCTATGCATTCTGAAATATTTACTTTGACTTTGTAGCTTCTTCCTATCACCAGTTTCAATACTCACACTTTGATCCCACAAAAACCCTCTTGGAGCGAATACTTCCCTAGAGATATGTAAGTTGAATAGATTCCATCTACATGATATTCCGTGTTCCGTACATGCTACATACATGACGGATTCGACAAATATACCTTCCTGAGTTGAGGTCATCTGGATTACTAATCTTTCCTCCTCTATAAAAGTAATATTTTCATCTAGACGCGTGTGCACATTTTCACAAGCTTTCCCTAACACCAGGTTCGAATTTCTGCTTTTTTCACAGAAACATAGTTTTCAGCGATTTCCACCTAACAGATATATAATTTACATGTATTCCAACAACATGGCATTCCTGGTTCCGTACATGATACATGTATGACGGATTTGGCAATCATGCGTTTCTGACTTGTGAGCATGTGGATTACAGACCTTTCAACCTCCGAACAAGGCGTATATAAATTTAGAAATATTTACTCTGACTTCATAGGTTTTTCCTATCACCAGTTTCTAAAATCGGACTTTTGGCACCAGAAAACACTCTTTGAGCGAATTCTCACCAATACCCATGTAATTTACATTGTTTACATAACCATGGAATTCCGTATTACGAGCATGTTTCATGCATCAGGGATTCCTCAAACATGCACTTCTGAGTTGTGAACATGCGCATGACTGATGTTTCAACCACCAAACAAGTTACCTATGCACTCTGAAATATTTACTTTGACTTTGTAGCTTCTTCCTATCACCAGTTTCAATACTCACACTTTGATCCCACAAAAACCCTCTTGGAGCGAATTCTTCCCTAGAGATATGTAAGTTGAATAGATTCCATCTACATGATATTCCGTGTTCCGTACATGCTACATACATGACGGATTCGACAAATATACTTTCCTGAGTTGAGGTCATCTGGATTACTAATCTTTCCTCCTTTATAAAAGTAATATTTTCATCTAGACACGTGTGCACATTTTCACAAGCTTTCCCTAACACCAGGTTCAAATTAGTGCTTTTTTCACAGAAACATAGTTTTCAGCGATTTCCACCTAACAGATATATAATTTACATGTATTCCAACAACATGGCATTCCGGGTTCCTTACATGCTACATGTATGACGGATTTGGCAATCATGCGTTTCTGACTTGTGAGCATGTGGATTACAGACCTTTCAACCTCCGAACAAGGCGTATATAAATTTAGAAATATTTACTCTGACTTCATAGGTTTTTCCTATCACCAGGTTCTAAAATCGGACATTTGGCACCAGAAAACAATCTTTGAGCGAATTATCACCAATACCCATGTAATTTACATTGTTTACATAACCATGGAATTCCGTATTACGATCATGTTTCATGCATCACGGATTCCTCAAACATTCACTTCTGAGTTGTGAACATGCGCATGAGTGATGTTTCAACCACCAAACAAGTTACCTATGCACTCTGAAATATTTACTTTGACTTTGTAGCTTCTACCTTTCACCAGTTTCAATACTCAAACTTTGATCCCACAAAAACCCTCTTGGAGAGAATTCTTCCCTAGAGATTTGTATGTTGAATAGATTCCATCTGCATGATATTCCGTGTTCCGTACATGCTACATACATGACGGATTCGACAAATATACCTTCCTGAGTTGAGGTCATCTGGATTACAAATCTTTCCTCCTCTATAAAAGTAATATTTTCATCTAGATACGTGTGCACATTTTCACAAGCTATCCCTAACACCAGGTTCGAATTAGTGCTTTTTTCACAGAAACATAGTTTTCAGCGATTTTCACCTAACAGATATGTAATTTACATGTATTCGAACAACATGGCATTCCGCGTTCCTTACATGCTACATGTATGACGGATTTGGCAATCATGCGTTTCTGACTTGTGAGCATGTGGATTATAGACCTTTCAACCTCCGAACAGGGCGTATATAAATTTAGAAATATTGACTCTGACTTCATAGGTTTTTCCTATCACCAGTTTCTAAAATCGGACTTTTGGCACCAGAAAACACTCTTTGAGCGAATTCTCACCAATACCCATGTAATTTACATTGTTTACATAACCATGGAATTCCGTATTACGAGCAGGTTTCATGCATCACGGATTCCTCAAACATGCACTTCTGAGTTGTGAACATGCGCATGACTGATGTTTCAACCACCAAACAAGTTACCTATGCACTCTGAAATATTTACTTTGACTTTGTAGCTTCTTCCTATCACCAGTTTCAATACTCACACTTTGATCCCACAAAAACCCTCTTGGAGCGAATTCTTCCCTAGAGATATGTAAGTTGAATAGATTCCATCTACATGATATTCCGTGTTCCGTACATGCTACATACATGACGGATTCGACAAATATACATTCCTGAGTTGAGGTCATCTGGATTACTAATCTTTTCTCCTCTATAAAAGGAATATTTTCATCTAGACACGTGTGCACATTTTCACAAGCTTTCCCTAACACCAGGTTCGAATTAGTGCTTTTTTCACAGAAACATTGTTTTCAGCGATTTCCAACTAAGAGATATGTAATTTACATGTATTCCAACAAAATGGCATTCCGGGTTCCGTACATGCTACATGTATGACGGATTTGGCAATCATGCATTTCTGACTTGTGAGCATGTGGATTACAGACCTTTCAAACTCCGAACAAGGCGTATATAAATTTAGAAATATTTACTCTGACTTCATAGGTTTTTCCTATCACCAGGTTCTAAAATCGGACTTTTGGCACCAGAAAACACTCTTTGAGCGAATTCTCACCAATACCCATGTAATTTACATTGTTTACATAACCATGGAATTCCGTATTACGAGCATGTTTCATGCATCACGGATTCCTCAAACATGCACTTCTGAGTTGTGAACATGCGCATGACTGATGTTTCAACCACCAAACAAGTTACCTATGCATTCTGAAATATTTACTTTGACTTTGTAGCTTCTTCCTATCACCAGTTTCAATACTCACACTTTGATCCCCAAAAACCCTCTTGGAGCGAATTCTTCCCTAGAGATATGTAAGTTGAATAGATTCCATCTACATGATATTCCGTGTTCCGTACATGCTACATACATGACGGATTCGACAAATATACCTTCCTGAGTTGAGGTCATCTGGATTACTAATCTTTCCTCCTCTATAAAAGTAATATTTTCATCTAGACACGTGTGCACATTTTCACAAGCTTTCCCAAACACCAGGTTCGAATTTGTGCTTTTTTCACAGAAACATAGTTTTCAGCGATTTCCACCTAACAGATATATAATTTACATGTATTCCAACAACATGGCATTCCGGGTTCCGTACATGATACATGTATGACGGATTTGGCAATCATGCGTTTCTGACTTGTGAGCATGTGGATTACAGACCTTTCAACCTCCGAACAAGGCGTATATAAATTTAGAAATATTTACTCTGACTTCATAGGTTTTTCCTATCACCAGTTTCTAAAATCGGACTTTTGGCACCAGAAAACACTCTTTGAGCGAATTCTCACCAATACCCATGTAATTTACATTGTTTACATAACCATGGAATTCCGTATTACGAGCATGTTTCATGCATCACGGATTCCTCAAACATGCACTTCTGAGTTGTGAACATGCGCATGACTGATGTTTCAACCACCAAACAAGTTACCTATGCACTCTGAAATATTTACTTTGACTTTGTAGCTTCTTCCTATCACCAGTTTCAATACTCACACTTTGATCCCACAAAAACCCTCTTGGAGCGAATTCTTCCCTAGAGATATGTAAGTTGAATAGATTCCATCTACATGATATTCCGTGTTCCGTACATGCTACATACATGACGGATTCGACAAATATACTTTCCTGAGTTGAGGTCATCTGGATTACTAATCTTTCCTCCTTTATAAAAGTAATATTTTCATCTAGACACGTGTGCACATTTTCACAAGCTTTCCCTAACACCAGGTTCGAATTAGTGCTTTTTTCACAGAAACATAGTTTTCAGCGATTTCCACCTAACAGATATATAATTTACATGTATTCCAACAACATGGCATTCCGGGTTCCTTACATGCTACATGTATGACGGATTTGGCAATCATGCGTTTCTGACTTGTGAGCATGTGGATTACAGACCTTTCAACCTCCGAACAAGGCGTATATAAATTTAGAAATATTTACTCTGACTTCATAGGTTTTTCCTATCACCAGGTTCTAAAATCGGACATTTGGCACCAGAAAACAATCTTTGAGCGAATTCTCACCAATACCCATGTAATTTACATTGTTTACATAACCATGGAATTCCGTATTACGATCATGTTTCATGCATCACGGATTCATCAAACATTCACTTCTGAGTTGTGAACATGCGCATGAGTGATGTTTCAACCACCAAACAAGTTACCTATGCACTCGGAAATATTTACTTTGACTTTGTAGCTTCTACCTTTCACCAGTTTCAATACTCAAACTTTGATCCCACAAAAACCCTCTTGGAGAGAATTCTTCCCTAGAGATTTGTATGTTGAATAGATTCCATCTGCATGATATTCCGTGTTCCGTACATGCTACATACATGACGGATTCGACAAATATACCTTCCTGAGTTGAGGTCATCTGGATTACAAATCTTTCCTCCTCTATAAAAGTAATATTTTCATCTAGATACGTGTGCACATTTTCACAAGCTATCCCTAACACCAGGTTCGAATTAGTGCTTTTTTCACAGAAACATAGTTTTCAGCGATTTTCACCTAACAGATATGTAATTTACATGTATTCGAACAACATGGCATTCCGCGTTCCTTACATGCTACATGTATGACGGATTTGGCAATCATGCGTTTCTGACTTGTGAGCATGTGGATTATAGACCTTTCAACCTCCGAACAGGGCGTATATAAATTTAGAAATATTGACTCTGACTTCATAGGTTTTTCCTATCACCAGTTTCTAAAATCGGACTTTTGGCACCAGAAAACACTCTTTGAGCGAATTCTCACCAATACCCATGTAATTTACATTGTTTACATAACCATGGAATTCCGTATTACGAGCAGGTTTCATGCATCACGGATTCCTCAAACATGCACTTCTGAGTTGTGAACATGCGCATGACTGATGTTTCAACCACCAAACAAGTTACCTATGCACTCTGAAATATTTACTTTGACTTTGTAGCTTCTTCCTATCACCAGTTTCAATACTCACACTTTGATCCCACAAAAACCCTCTTGGAGCGAATTCTTCCCTAGAGATATGTAAGTTGAATAGATTCCATCTACATGATATTCCGTGTTCCGTACATGCTACATACATGACGGATTCGACAAATATACATTCCTGAGTTGAGGTCATCTGGATTACTAATCTTTCCTCCTCTATAAAAGGAATATTTTCATCTAGACACGTGTGCACATTTTCACAAGCTTTCCCTAACACCAGGTTCGAATTAGTGCTTTTTTCACAGAAACATTGTTTTCAGCGATTTCCACCTAAGAGATATGTAATTTACATGTATTCCAACAAAATGGCATTCCGGGTTCCGTACATGCTACATGTATGACGGATTTGGCAATCATGCATTTCTGACTTGTGAGCATGTGGATTACAGACCTTTCAAACTCCGAACAAGGCGTATATAAATTTAGAAATATTTACTCTGACTTCATAGGTTTTTCCTATCACCAGGTTCTAAAATCGGACTTTTGGCACCAGAAAACACTCTTTGAGTGAATTCTCACCAATACCCATGTAATTTACATTGTTTACATAACCATGGAATTCCGTATTACGAGCATGTTTCATGCATCACGGATTCCTCAAACATGCACTTCTGAGTTGTGAACATGCGCATGACTGATGTTTCAACCACCAAACAAGTTACCAGTGCACTCTGAAATATTTACTTTGACTTTGTAGCTTCTTCCTATCACGAGTTTCAATACTCACACTTTGATCCCACAAAAACCCTCTTGGAGAGAATTCTTCCCTAGAGATATGTAAGTTGAATAGATTCCATCTACATGATATTCCGTGTTCCGTACATGCTACATACATGACGGATTCGACAAATATACATTCCTGAGTTGAGGTCATCTGGATTACTAATCTTTCCTCCTCTATAAAAGGAATATTTTCATCTAGACACGTGTGCACATTTTCACAAGCTTTCCCTAACACCAGGTTCGAATTAGTGCTTTTTTCACAGAAACATTGTTTTCAGCGATTTCCACCTAAGAGATATGTAATTTACATGTATTCCAACAAAATGGCATTCCGGGTTCCGTACATGCTACATGTATGACGGATTTGGCAATCATGCATTTCTGACTTGTGAGCATGTGGATTACAGTCCTTTCAAACTCCGAACAAGGCGTATATAAATTTAGAAATATTTACTCTGACTTCATAGGTTTTTCCTATCACCAGTTTCTAAAATCGGACATTTGGCACCAGAAAACACTCTTTGAGCGAATTCTCACCAATACCCATGTAATTTACATTGTATACATAACCATGGAATTCCGTATTACGAGCATGTTTCATGCATCATGGATTCCTCAAACATGCACTTCTGAGTTGTGAACATGCGCATGACTGATGTTTCAACCACCAAACAAGTTACCTATGCATTCTGAAATATTTACTTTGACTTTGTAGCTTCTTCCTATCACCAGTTTCAATACTCACACTTTGATCCCACAAAAACCCTCTTGGAGCGAATTCTTCCCTAGAGATATGTAAGTTGAATAGATTCCATCTACATGATATTCCGTGTTCCGTACATGCTACATACATGACGGATTCGACAAATATACATTCCTGAGTTGAGGTCATCTGGATTACTAATCTTTCCTCCTCTATAAAAGGAATATTTTCATCTAGACACGTGTGCACATTTTCACAAGCTTTCCCTAACACCAGGTTCGAATTAGTGCTTTTTTCACAGAAACATTGTTTTCAGCGATTTCCACCTAAGAGATATGTAATTTACATGTATTCCAACAAAATGGCATTCCGGGTTCCGTACATGCTACATGTATGACGGATTTGGCAATCATGCGTTTCTGACTTGTGAGCATGTGGTTTACAGTCCTTTCAAACTCCGAACATGGCGTATATAAATTTAGAAATATTTACTCTGACTTCATAGGTTTTTCCTATCACCAGTTTCTAAAATCGGACATTTGGCACCAGAAAACACTCTTTGAGCGAATTCTCACCAATACCCATGTAATTTACATTGTTTACATAACCATGGAATTCCGTATTACGAGCATGATTCATGCATCACGGATTCCTCAAACATGCACTTCTGAGTTGTGAACATGCGCATGACTGATGTTTCAACCACCAAACAAGTTACCTATGCATTCTGAAGTATTTATTTGAGTTTGTAGCTTCTACCTTTCACCAGTTTCAATACTCAAACTTTGATCCCACAAAAACCCTCTTGGAGAGAATTCTTCCCTAGAGATTTGTAAGTTGAATAGATTCCATCTGCATGATATTCCGTGTTTCGTACATGCTACATACATGACGGATTCGACAAATATACATTCCTGAGTTGAGGTCATCTGGATTACTAATCTTTCCTCCTTTATAAAAGTAATATTTTCATCTAGACACGTGTGCACATTTTCACAAGCTTTCCCTAACACCAGGTTCGAATTTGTGCTTTTTTCACAGAAACATAGTTTTAAGCGATTTCCACCTAACAGATATATAATTTACATGTATTCCAACAACATGGCATTCCGGGTTACGTACATGATACATGTATGACGGATTTGGCAATCATGCGTTTCTGACTTGTGAGCATGTGGATTACAGACCTTTCAAACTCCGAACAAGGCGTATATAAATTTAGAAATATTTACTCTGACTTCATAGGTTTTTCCTATCACCAGTTTCTAAAATCGGACTTTTGGCACCAGAAAACACTCTTTGAACGAATTCTCACCAATACCCATGTAATTTACATTGTTTACATAACCATGGAATTCCGTATTACGAGCAAGTTTCATGCATCATGGATTCCTCAAACATGCACTTCTGAGTTGTGAACATGCGCATGACTGATGTTTCAACCACCAAACAAGTTACCAGTGCACTCTGAAATATTTACTTTGACTTTGTAGCTTCTTCCTATCACGAGTTTCAATACTCACACTTTGATCCCACAAACACCCTCTTGGAGAGAATTCTTCCCTAGAGATATGTAAGTTGAATAGATTCCATCTACATGATATTCCGTGTTCCGTACATGCTACATACATGACGGATTCGACAAATATACATTCCTGAGTTGAGGTCATCTGGATTACTAATCTTTCCTCCTCTATAAAAGTAATATTTTCATCTAGACACGTGTGCACATTTTCACAAGCTTTCCCTAACACCAGGTTCGAATTAGTGCTTTTTTCACAGAAACATTGTTTTCAGCGATTACCACCTAAGAGATATGTAATTTACATGTATTCCAACAAAATGGCATTCCGGGTTCCGTACATGCTACATGTATGACGGATTTGGCAATCATGCGTTTCTGACTTGTGAGCATGTGGATTACAGTCCTTTCAAACTCCGAACAAGGCGTATATAAATTTAGAAATATTTACTCTGACTTCATAGGTTTTTCCTATCACCAGTTTCTAAAATCGGACTTTTGGCACCAGAAAACACTCTTTGAGCGAATTCTCACCAATACCCATGTAATTTACATTGTTTACATAACCATGGAATTCCGTATTACGAGCATGTTTCATGCATCAGGGATTCCTCAAACATGCACTTCTGAGTTGTGAACATGCGCATGACTGATGTTTCAACCACCAAACAAGTTACCTATGCACTCTGAAATATTTACTTTGACTTTGTAGCTTCTTCCTATCACCAGTTTCAATACTCACACTTTGATCCCACAAAAACCCTCTTGGAGCGAATTCTTCCCTAGAGATATGTAAGTTGAATAGATTCCATCTACATGATATTCCGTGTTCCGTACATGCTACATACATGACGGATTCGACAAATATACTTTCCTGAGTTGAGGTCATCTGGATTACTAATCTTTCCTCCTTTATAAAAGTAATATTTTCATCTAGACACGTGTGCACATTTTCACAAGCTTTCCCTAACACCAGGTTCAAATTAGTGCTTTTTTCACAGAAACATAGTTTTCAGCGATTTCCACCTAACAGATATATAATTTACATGTATTCCAACAACATGGCATTCCGGGTTCCTTACATGCTACATGTATGACGGATTTGGCAATCATGCGTTTCTGACTTGTGAGCATGTGGATTACAGACCTTTCAACCTCCGAACAAGGCGTATATAAATTTAGAAATATTTACTCTGACTTCATAGGTTTTTCCTATCACCAGGTTCTAAAATCGGACATTTGGCACCAGAAAACAATCTTTGAGCGAATTATCACCAATACCCATGTAATTTACATTGTTTACATAACCATGGAATTCCGTATTACGATCATGTTTCATGCATCACGGATTCCTCAAACATTCACTTCTGAGTTGTGAACATGCGCATGAGTGATGTTTCAACCACCAAACAAGTTACCTATGCACTCTGAAATATTTACTTTGACTTTGTAGCTTCTACCTTTCACCAGTTTCAATACTCAAACTTTGATCCCACAAAAACCCTCTTGGAGAGAATTCTTCCCTAGAGATTTGTATGTTGAATAGATTCCATCTGCATGATATTCCGTGTTCCGTACATGCTACATACATGACGGATTCGACAAATATACCTTCCTGAGTTGAGGTCATCTGGATTACAAATCTTTCCTCCTCTATAAAAGTAATATTTTCATCTAGATACGTGTGCACATTTTCACAAGCTATCCCTAACACCAGGTTCGAATTAGTGCTTTTTTCACAGAAACATAGTTTTCAGCGATTTTCACCTAACAGATATGTAATTTACATGTATTCGAACAACATGGCATTCCGCGTTCCTTACATGCTACATGTATGACGGATTTGGCAATCATGCGTTTCTGACTTGTGAGCATGTGGATTATAGACCTTTCAACCTCCGAACAGGGCGTATATAAATTTAGAAATATTGACTCTGACTTCATAGGTTTTTCCTATCACCAGTTTCTAAAATCGGACTTTTGGCACCAGAAAACACTCTTTGAGCGAATTCTCACCAATACCCATGTAATTTACATTGTTTACATAACCATGGAATTCCGTATTACGAGCAGGTTTCATGCATCACGGATTCCTCAAACATGCACTTCTGAGTTGTGAACATGCGCATGACTGATGTTTCAACCACCAAACAAGTTACCTATGCACTCTGAAATATTTACTTTGACTTTGTAGCTTCTTCCTATCACCAGTTTCAATACTCACACTTTGATCCCACAAAAACCCTCTTGGAGCGAATTCTTCCCTAGAGATATGTAAGTTGAATAGATTCCATCTACATGATATTCCGTGTTCCGTACATGCTACATACATGACGGATTCGACAAATATACATTCCTGAGTTGAGGTCATCTGGATTACTAATCTTTTCTCCTCTATAAAAGGAATATTTTCATCTAGACACGTGTGCACATTTTCACAAGCTTTCCCTAACACCAGGTTCGAATTAGTGCTTTTTTCACAGAAACATTGTTTTCAGCGATTTCCAACTAAGAGATATGTAATTTACATGTATTCCAACAAAATGGCATTCCGGGTTCCGTACATGCTACATGTATGACGGATTTGGCAATCATGCATTTCTGACTTGTGAGCATGTGGATTACAGACCTTTCAAACTCCGAACAAGGCGTATATAAATTTAGAAATATTTACTCTGACTTCATAGGTTTTTCCTATCACCAGGTTCTAAAATCGGACTTTTGGCACCAGAAAACACTCTTTGAGCGAATTCTCACCAATACCCATGTAATTTACATTGTTTACATAACCATGGAATTCCGTATTACGAGCATGTTTCATGCATCACGGATTCCTCAAACATGCACTTCTGAGTTGTGAACATGCGCATGACTGATGTTTCAACCACCAAACAAGTTACCTATGCATTCTGAAATATTTACTTTGACTTTGTAGCTTCTTCCTATCACCAGTTTCAATACTCACACTTTGATCCCCAAAAACCCTCTTGGAGCGAATTCTTCCCTAGAGATATGTAAGTTGAATAGATTCCATCTACATGATATTCCGTGTTCCGTACATGCTACATACATGACGGATTCGACAAATATACCTTCCTGAGTTGAGGTCATCTGGATTACTAATCTTTCCTCCTCTATAAAAGTAATATTTTCATCTAGACACGTGTGCACATTTTCACAAGCTTTCCCAAACACCAGGTTCGAATTTGTGCTTTTTTCACAGAAACATAGTTTTCAGCGATTTCCACCTAACAGATATATAATTTACATGTATTCCAACAACATGGCATTCCGGGTTCCGTACATGATACATGTATGACGGATTTGGCAATCATGCGTTTCTGACTTGTGAGCATGTGGATTACAGACCTTTCAACCTCCGAACAAGGCGTATATAAATTTAGAAATATTTACTCTGACTTCATAGGTTTTTCCTATCACCAGTTTCTAAAATCGGACTTTTGGCACCAGAAAACACTCTTTGAGCGAATTCTCACCAATACCCATGTAATTTACATTGTTTACATAACCATGGAATTCCGTATTACGAGCATGTTTCATGCATCACGGATTCCTCAAACATGCACTTCTGAGTTGTGAACATGCGCATGACTGATGTTTCAACCACCAAACAAGTTACCTATGCACTCTGAAATATTTACTTTGACTTTGTAGCTTCTTCCTATCACCAGTTTCAATACTCACACTTTGATCCCACAAAAACCCTCTTGGAGCGAATTCTTCCCTAGAGATATGTAAGTTGAATAGATTCCATCTACATGATATTCCGTGTTCCGTACATGCTACATACATGACGGATTCGACAAATATACTTTCCTGAGTTGAGGTCATCTGGATTACTAATCTTTCCTCCTTTATAAAAGTAATATTTTCATCTAGACACGTGTGCACATTTTCACAAGCTTTCCCTAACACCAGGTTCGAATTAGTGCTTTTTTCACAGAAACATAGTTTTCAGCGATTTCCACCTAACAGATATATAATTTACATGTATTCCAACAACATGGCATTCCGGGTTCCTTACATGCTACATGTATGACGGATTTGGCAATCATGCGTTTCTGACTTGTGAGCATGTGGATTACAGACCTTTCAACCTCCGAACAAGGCGTATATAAATTTAGAAATATTTACTCTGACTTCATAGGTTTTTCCTATCACCAGGTTCTAAAATCGGACATTTGGCACCAGAAAACAATCTTTGAGCGAATTCTCACCAATACCCATGTAATTTACATTGTTTACATAACCATGGAATTCCGTATTACGATCATGTTTCATGCATCACGGATTCATCAAACATTCACTTCTGAGTTGTGAACATGCGCATGAGTGATGTTTCAACCACCAAACAAGTTACCTATGCACTCGGAAATATTTACTTTGACTTTGTAGCTTCTACCTTTCACCAGTTTCAATACTCAAACTTTGATCCCACAAAAACCCTCTTGGAGAGAATTCTTCCCTAGAGATTTGTATGTTGAATAGATTCCATCTGCATGATATTCCGTGTTCCGTACATGCTACATACATGACGGATTCGACAAATATACCTTCCTGAGTTGAGGTCATCTGGATTACAAATCTTTCCTCCTCTATAAAAGTAATATTTTCATCTAGATACGTGTGCACATTTTCACAAGCTATCCCTAACACCAGGTTCGAATTAGTGCTTTTTTCACAGAAACATAGTTTTCAGCGATTTTCACCTAACAGATATGTAATTTACATGTATTCGAACAACATGGCATTCCGCGTTCCTTACATGCTACATGTATGACGGATTTGGCAATCATGCGTTTCTGACTTGTGAGCATGTGGATTATAGACCTTTCAACCTCCGAACAGGGCGTATATAAATTTAGAAATATTGACTCTGACTTCATAGGTTTTTCCTATCACCAGTTTCTAAAATCGGACTTTTGGCACCAGAAAACACTCTTTGAGCGAATTCTCACCAATACCCATGTAATTTACATTGTTTACATAACCATGGAATTCCGTATTACGAGCAGGTTTCATGCATCACGGATTCCTCAAACATGCACTTCTGAGTTGTGAACATGCGCATGACTGATGTTTCAACCACCAAACAAGTTACCTATGCACTCTGAAATATTTACTTTGACTTTGTAGCTTCTTCCTATCACCAGTTTCAATACTCACACTTTGATCCCACAAAAACCCTCTTGGAGCGAATTCTTCCCTAGAGATATGTAAGTTGAATAGATTCCATCTACATGATATTCCGTGTTCCGTACATGCTACATACATGACGGATTCGACAAATATACATTCCTGAGTTGAGGTCATCTGGATTACTAATCTTTCCTCCTCTATAAAAGGAATATTTTCATCTAGACACGTGTGCACATTTTCACAAGCTTTCCCTAACACCAGGTTCGAATTAGTGCTTTTTTCACAGAAACATTGTTTTCAGCGATTTCCACCTAAGAGATATGTAATTTACATGTATTCCAACAAAATGGCATTCCGGGTTCCGTACATGCTACATGTATGACGGATTTGGCAATCATGCATTTCTGACTTGTGAGCATGTGGATTACAGACCTTTCAAACTCCGAACAAGGCGTATATAAATTTAGAAATATTTACTCTGACTTCATAGGTTTTTCCTATCACCAGGTTCTAAAATCGGACTTTTGGCACCAGAAAACACTCTTTGAGTGAATTCTCACCAATACCCATGTAATTTACATTGTTTACATAACCATGGAATTCCGTATTACGAGCATGTTTCATGCATCACGGATTCCTCAAACATGCACTTCTGAGTTGTGAACATGCGCATGACTGATGTTTCAACCACCAAACAAGTTACCAGTGCACTCTGAAATATTTACTTTGACTTTGTAGCTTCTTCCTATCACGAGTTTCAATACTCACACTTTGATCCCACAAAAACCCTCTTGGAGAGAATTCTTCCCTAGAGATATGTAAGTTGAATAGATTCCATCTACATGATATTCCGTGTTCCGTACATGCTACATACATGACGGATTCGACAAATATACATTCCTGAGTTGAGGTCATCTGGATTACTAATCTTTCCTCCTCTATAAAAGGAATATTTTCATCTAGACACGTGTGCACATTTTCACAAGCTTTCCCTAACACCAGGTTCGAATTAGTGCTTTTTTCACAGAAACATTGTTTTCAGCGATTTCCACCTAAGAGATATGTAATTTACATGTATTCCAACAAAATGGCATTCCGGGTTCCGTACATGCTACATGTATGACGGATTTGGCAATCATGCATTTCTGACTTGTGAGCATGTGGATTACAGTCCTTTCAAACTCCGAACAAGGCGTATATAAATTTAGAAATATTTACTCTGACTTCATAGGTTTTTCCTATCACCAGTTTCTAAAATCGGACATTTGGCACCAGAAAACACTCTTTGAGCGAATTCTCACCAATACCCATGTAATTTACATTGTATACATAACCATGGAATTCCGTATTACGAGCATGTTTCATGCATCATGGATTCCTCAAACATGCACTTCTGAGTTGTGAACATGCGCATGACTGATGTTTCAACCACCAAACAAGTTACCTATGCATTCTGAAATATTTACTTTGACTTTGTAGCTTCTTCCTATCACCAGTTTCAATACTCACACTTTGATCCCACAAAAACCCTCTTGGAGCGAATTCTTCCCTAGAGATATGTAAGTTGAATAGATTCCATCTACATGATATTCCGTGTTCCGTACATGCTACATACATGACGGATTCGACAAATATACATTCCTGAGTTGAGGTCATCTGGATTACTAATCTTTCCTCCTCTATAAAAGGAATATTTTCATCTAGACACGTGTGCACATTTTCACAAGCTTTCCCTAACACCAGGTTCGAATTAGTGCTTTTTTCACAGAAACATTGTTTTCAGCGATTTCCACCTAAGAGATATGTAATTTACATGTATTCCAACAAAATGGCATTCCGGGTTCCGTACATGCTACATGTATGACGGATTTGGCAATCATGCGTTTCTGACTTGTGAGCATGTGGTTTACAGTCCTTTCAAACTCCGAACATGGCGTATATAAATTTAGAAATATTTACTCTGACTTCATAGGTTTTTCCTATCACCAGTTTCTAAAATCGGACATTTGGCACCAGAAAACACTCTTTGAGCGAATTCTCACCAATACCCATGTAATTTACATTGTTTACATAACCATGGAATTCCGTATTACGAGCATGATTCATGCATCACGGATTCCTCAAACATGCACTTCTGAGTTGTGAACATGCGCATGACTGATGTTTCAACCACCAAACAAGTTACCTATGCATTCTGAAGTATTTATTTGAGTTTGTAGCTTCTACCTTTCACCAGTTTCAATACTCAAACTTTGATCCCACAAAAACCCTCTTGGAGAGAATTCTTCCCTAGAGATTTGTAAGTTGAATAGATTCCATCTGCATGATATTCCGTGTTTCGTACATGCTACATACATGACGGATTCGACAAATATACATTCCTGAGTTGAGGTCATCTGGATTACTAATCTTTCCTCCTTTATAAAAGTAATATTTTCATCTAGACACGTGTGCACATTTTCACAAGCTTTCCCTAACACCAGGTTCGAATTTGTGCTTTTTTCACAGAAACATAGTTTTAAGCGATTTCCACCTAACAGATATATAATTTACATGTATTCCAACAACATGGCATTCCGGGTTACGTACATGATACATGTATGACGGATTTGGCAATCATGCGTTTCTGACTTGTGAGCATGTGGATTACAGACCTTTCAAACTCCGAACAAGGCGTATATAAATTTAGAAATATTTACTCTGACTTCATAGGTTTTTCCTATCACCAGTTTCTAAAATCGGACTTTTGGCACCAGAAAACACTCTTTGAACGAATTCTCACCAATACCCATGTAATTTACATTGTTTACATAACCATGGAATTCCGTATTACGAGCATGTTTCATGCATCATGGATTCCTCAAACATGCACTTCTGAGTTGTGAACATGCGCATGACTGATGTTTCAACCACCAAACAAGTTACCAGTGCACTCTGAAATATTTACTTTGACTTTGTAGCTTCTTCCTATCACGAGTTTCAATACTCACACTTTGATCCCACAAACACCCTCTTGGAGAGAATTCTTCCCTAGAGATATGTAAGTTGAATAGATTCCATCTACATGATATTCCGTGTTCCGTACATGCTACATACATGACGGATTCGACAAATATACATTCCTGAGTTGAGGTCATCTGGATTACTAATCTTTCCTCCTCTATAAAAGTAATATTTTCATCTAGACACGTGTGCACATTTTCACAAGCTTTCCCTAACACCAGGTTCGAATTAGTGCTTTTTTCACAGAAACATTGTTTTCAGCGATTACCACCTAAGAGATATGTAATTTACATGTATTCCAACAAAATGGCATTCCGGGTTCCGTACATGCTACATGTATGACGGATTTGGCAATCATGCGTTTCTGACTTGTGAGCATGTGGATTACAGTCCTTTCAAACTCCGAACAAGGCGTATATAAATTTAGAAATATTTACTCTGACTTCATAGGATTTTCCTATCACCAGTTTCTAAAATCGAACATTTGGCACCAGAAAACACTCTTTGAGCGAATTCTCACCAAAACCCATGTAATTTACATTGTTTACATAACCATGGAATTCCGTATTACGAGCATGTTTCATGCATCACGGATTCCTCAAACATGCACTTCTGAGTTGTGAACATGCGCATGACTGATGTTTCAACCACCAAACAAGTTACCTATGCACTCTGAAATATTTACTTTGACTTTGTAGCTTCTTCCTATCACCAGTTTCAATACTCACACTTTGATCCCACAAAAACCCTCTTGGAGCGAATTCTTCCCTAGAGATATGTAAGTTGAATAGATTCCATCTACATGATATTCCGTGTTCCGTACATGCTACATACATGACGGATTCGACAAATATACATTCCTGAGTTGAGGTCATCTGGATTACTAATCTTTCCTCCTCTATAAAAGGAATATTTTCATCTAGACACGTGTGCACATTTTCACAAGCTTTCCCTAACACCAGGTTCGAATTAGTGCTTTTTTCACAGAAACATTGTTTTCAGCGATTTCCACCTAAGAGATATGTAATTTACATGTATTCCAACAAAATGGCATTCCGGGTTCCGTACATGCTACATGTATGACGGATTTGGCAATCATGCGTTTCTGACTTGTGAGCATGTGGTTTACAGTCCTTTCAAACTCCGAACATGGCGTATATAAATTTAGAAATATTTACTCTGACTTCATAGGTTTTTCCTATCACCAGTTTCTAAAATCGGACATTTGGCACCAGAAAACACTCTTTGAGCGAATTCTCACCAATACCCATGTAATTTACATTGTTTACATAACCATGGAATTCCGTATTACGAGCATGATTCATGCATCACGGATTCCTCAAACATGCACTTCTGAGTTGTGAACATGCGCATGACTGATGTTTCAACCACCAAACAAGTTACCTATGCATTCTGAAGTATTTATTTGAGTTTGTAGCTTCTACCTTTCACCAGTTTCAATACTCAAACTTTGATCCCACAAAAACCCTCTTGGAGAGAATTCTTCCCTAGAGATTTGTAAGTTGAATAGATTCCATCTGCATGATATTCCGTGTTTCGTACATGCTACATACATGACGGATTCGACAAATATACATTCCTGAGTTGAGGTCATCTGGATTACTAATCTTTCCTCCTTTATAAAAGTAATATTTTCATCTAGACACGTGTGCACATTTTCACAAGCTTTCCCTAACACCAGGTTCGAATTTGTGCTTTTTTCACAGAAACATAGTTTTAAGCGATTTCCACCTAACAGATATATAATTTACATGTATTCCAACAACATGGCATTCCGGGTTACGTACATGATACATGTATGACGGATTTGGCAATCATGCGTTTCTGACTTGTGAGCATGTGGATTACAGACCTTTCAAACTCCGAACAAGGCGTATATAAATTTAGAAATATTTACTCTGACTTCATAGGTTTTTCCTATCACCAGTTTCTAAAATCGGACTTTTGGCACCAGAAAACACTCTTTGAACGAATTCTCACCAATACCCATGTAATTTACATTGTTTACATAACCATGGAATTCCGTATTACGAGCATGTTTCATGCATCATGGATTCCTCAAACATGCACTTCTGAGTTGTGAACATGCGCATGACTGATGTTTCAACCACCAAACAAGTTACCAGTGCACTCTGAAATATTTACTTTGACTTTGTAGCTTCTTCCTATCACGAGTTTCAATACTCACACTTTGATCCCACAAACACCCTCTTGGAGAGAATTCTTCCCTAGAGATATGTAAGTTGAATAGATTCCATCTACATGATATTCCGTGTTCCGTACATGCTACATACATGACGGATTCGACAAATATACATTCCTGAGTTGAGGTCATCTGGATTACTAATCTTTCCTCCTCTATAAAAGTAATATTTTCATCTAGACACGTGTGCACATTTTCACAAGCTTTCCCTAACACCAGGTTCGAATTAGTGCTTTTTTCACAGAAACATTGTTTTCAGCGATTACCACCTAAGAGATATGTAATTTACATGTATTCCAACAAAATGGCATTCCGGGTTCCGTACATGCTACATGTATGACGGATTTGGCAATCATGCGTTTCTGACTTGTGAGCATGTGGATTACAGTCCTTTCAAACTCCGAACAAGGCGTATATAAATTTAGAAATATTTACTCTGACTTCATAGGATTTTCCTATCACCAGTTTCTAAAATCGAACATTTGGCACCAGAAAACACTCTTTGAGCGAATTCTCACCAAAACCCATGTAATTTACATTGTTTACATAACCATGGAATTCCGTATTACGAGCATGTTTCATGCATCACGGATTCCTCAAACATGCACTTCTGAGTTGTGAACATGCGCATGACTGATGTTTCAACCACCAAACAAGTTACCTATGCACTCTGAAATATTTACTTTGACTTTGTAGCTTCTTCCTATCACCAGTTTCAATACTCACACTTTGATCCCACAAAAACCCTCTTGGAGCGAATTCTTCCCTAGAGATATGTAAGTTGAATAGATTCCATCTACATGATATTCCGTGTTCCGTACATGCTACATACATGACGGATTCGACAAATATACATTCCTGAGTTGAGGTCATCTGGATTACTAATCTTTCCTCCTCTATAAAAGGAATATTTTCATCTAGACACGTGTGCACATTTTCACAAGCTTTCCCTAACACCAGGTTCGAATTAGTGCTTTTTTCACAGAAACATTGTTTTCAGCGATTTCCACCTAAGAGATATGTAATTTACATGTATTCCAACAAAATGGCATTCCGGGTTCCGTACATGATACATGTATGACGGATTTGGCAATCATGCGTTTCTGACTTGTGAGCATGTGGATTACAGACCTTTCAACCTCCGAACAAGGCGTATATAATTTTAGAAATATTGACTCTGACTTCAAAGGTTTTTCCTATCACCAGTTTCTAAAATCGGACTTTTGGCACCAGAAAACACTCTTTGAGCGAATTCTCACCAATACCCATGTAATTTACATTGTTTACATAACCATGGAATTCCGTATTACGAGCATGTTTCATGCATCACGGATTCCTCTAACATGCACTTCTGAGTTGTGAACATGCGCATGACTGATGTTTCAACCACCAAACAAGTTACCAGTGCACTCTGAAATATTTACTTTGACTTTGTAGCTTCTTCCTATCACGAGTTTCAATACTCACACTTTGATCCCACAAAAACCCTCTTGGAGAGAATTCTTCCCTAGAGATATGTAAGTTGAATAGATTCCATCTACATGATATTCCGTGTTCCGTACATGCTACATACATGACGGATTCGACAAATATACATTCCTGAGTTGAGGTCATCTGGATTACTAATCTTTCCTCCTCTATAAAAGGAATATTTTCATCTAGACACGTGTGCACATTTTCACAAGCTTTCCCTAACACCAGGTTCGAATTAGTGCTTTTTTCACAGAAACATTGTTTTCAGCGATTTCCACCTAAGAGATATGTAATTTACATGTATTCCAACAAAATGGCATTCCGGGTTCCGTACATGCTACATGTATGACGGATTTGGCAATCATGCATTTCTGACTTGTGAGCATGTGGATTACAGTCCTTTCAAACTCCGAACAAGGCGTATATAAATTTAGAAATATTTACTCTGACTTCATAGGTTTTTCCTATCACCAGTTTCTAAAATCGGACATTTGGCACCAGAAAACACTCTTTGAGCGAATTCTCACCAATACCCATGTAATTTACATTGTTTACATAACCATGGAATTCCGTATTACGAGCATGTTTCATGAATCACGGATTCCTCAAACATGCACTTCTGAGTTGTGAACATGCGCATGACTGATGTTTCAACCACCAAACAAGTTACCTATGCATTCTGAAATATTTACTTTGACTTTGTAGCTTCTTCCTATCACCAGTTTCAATACTCACACTTTGATCCCACAAAAACCCTCTTGGAGCGAATTCTTGACTAGAGATATGTAAGTTGAATAGATTCCATCTACATGATATTCCGTGTTCCGTACATGCTACATACATGACGGATTCGACAAATATACCTTCCTGAGTTGAGGTCATCTGGATTACTAATCTTTCCTCCTCTATAAAAGCAATATTTTCATCTAGACACGTGTGCACATTTTCACAAGCTTTCCCTAACACCAGGTTCGAATTAGTGCTTTTTTCACAGAAACATTGTTTTCAGCGATTTCCACCTAACAGATATGTAATTTACATGTATTCCAACAAAATGGCATTCCGGGTTCCGTACATGCTACATGTATGACGGATTTGGCAATCATGCGTTTCTGACTTGTGAGCATGTGGTTTACAGTCCTTTCAAACTCCGAACATGGCGTATATAAATTTAGAAATATTTACTCTGACTTCATAGGTTTTTCCTATCACCAGTTTCTAAAATCGGACATTTGGCACCAGAAAACACTCTTTGAGCGAATTCTCACCAATACCCATGTAATTTACATTGTTTACATAACCATGGAATTCCGTATTACGAGCATGTTTCATGCATCACGGATTCCTCAAACATGCACTTCTGAGTTGTGAACATGCGCATGACTGATGTTTCAACCACCAAACAAGTTACCAGTGCACTCTGAAATATTTACTTTGACTTTGTAGCTTCTTCCTATCACGAGTTTCAATACTCACACTTTGATCCCACAAAAACCCTCTTGGAGAGAATTCTTCCCTAGAGATATGTAAGTTGAATAGATTCCATCTACATGATATTCCGTGTTCCGTACATGCTACATACATGACGGATTCGACAAATATACATTCCTGAGTTGAGGTCATCTGGATTACTAATCTTTCCTCCTCTATAAAAGGAATATTTTCATCTAGACACGTGTGCACATTTTCACAAGCTTTCCCTAACACCAGGTTCGAATTAGTGCTTTTTTCACAGAAACATTGTTTTCAGCGATTTCCACCTAAGAGATATGTAATTTACATGTATTCCAACAAAATGGCATTCCGGGTTCCGTACATGCTACATGTATGACGGATTTGGCAATCATGCATTTCTGACTTGTGAGCATGTGGATTACAGTCCTTTCAAACTCCGAACAAGGCGTATATAAATTTAGAAATATTTACTCTGACTTCATAGGTTTTTCCTATCACCAGTTTCTAAAATCGGACATTTGGCACCAGAAAACACTCTTTGAGCGAATTCTCACCAATACCCATGTAATTTACATTGTATACATAACCATGGAATTCCGTATTACGAGCATGTTTCATGCATCATGGATTCCTCAAACATGCACTTCTGAGTTGTGAACATGCGCATGACTGATGTTTCAACCACCAAACAAGTTACCTATGCATTCTGAAATATTTACTTTGACTTTGTAGCTTCTTCCTATCACCAGTTTCAATACTCACACTTTGATCCCACAAAAACCCTCTTGGAGCGAATTCTTCCCTAGAGATATGTAAGTTGAATAGATTCCATCTACATGATATTCCGTGTTCCGTACATGCTACATACATGACGGATTCGACAAATATACATTCCTGAGTTGAGGTCATCTGGATTACTAATCTTTCCTCCTCTATAAAAGGAATATTTTCATCTAGACACGTGTGCACATTTTCACAAGCTTTCCCTAACACCAGGTTCGAATTAGTGCTTTTTTCACAGAAACATTGTTTTCAGCGATTTCCACCTAAGAGATATGTAATTTACATGTATTCCAACAAAATGGCATTCCGGGTTCCGTACATGCTACATGTATGACGGATTTGGCAATCATGCGTTTCTGACTTGTGAGCATGTGGTTTACAGTCCTTTCAAACTCCGAACATGGCGTATATAAATTTAGAAATATTTACTCTGACTTCATAGGTTTTTCCTATCACCAGTTTCTAAAATCGGACATTTGGCACCAGAAAACACTCTTTGAGCGAATTCTCACCAATACCCATGTAATTTACATTGTTTACATAACCATGGAATTCCGTATTACGAGCATGATTCATGCATCACGGATTCCTCAAACATGCACTTCTGAGTTGTGAACATGCGCATGACTGATGTTTCAACCACCAAACAAGTTACCAGTGCACTCTGAAATATTTACTTTGACTTTGTAGCTTCTTCCTATCACGAGTTTCAATACTCACACTTTGATCCCACAAACACCCTCTTGGAGAGAATTCTTCCCTAGAGATATGTAAGTTGAATAGATTCCATCTACATGATATTCCGTGTTCCGTACATGCTACATACATGACGGATTCGACAAATATACATTCCTGAGTTGAGGTCATCTGGATTACTAATCTTTCCTCCTCTATAAAAGTAATATTTTCATCTAGACACGTGTGCACATTTTCACAAGCTTTCCCTAACACCAGGTTCGAATTAGTGCTTTTTTCACAGAAACATTGTTTTCAGCGATTACCACCTAAGAGATATGTAATTTACATGTATTCCAACAAAATGGCATTCCGGGTTCCGTACATGCTGCATGTATGACGGATTTGGCAATCATGCGTTTCTGACTTGTGAGCATGTGGATTACAGTCCTTTCAAACTCCGAACAAGGCGTATATAAATTTAGAAATATTTACTCTGACTTCATAGGATTTTCCTATCACCAGTTTCTAAAATCGGACATTTGGCACCAGAAAACACTCTTTGAGCGAATTCTCACCAATACCCATGTAATTTACATTGTTTACATAACCATGGAATTCCGTATTACGAGCATGATTCATGCATCACGGATTCCTCAAACATGCACTTCTGAGTTGTGAACATGCGCATGACTGATGTTTCAACCACCAAACAAGTTACCTATGCATTCTGAAGTATTTATTTGAGTTTGTAGCTTCTACCTTTCACCAGTTTCAATACTCAAACTTTGATCCCACAAAAACCCTCTTGGAGAGAATTCTTCCCTAGAGATATGTAAGTTGAATAGATTCCATCTACATGATATTCCGTGTTCCGTACATGCTACATACATGACGGATTCGACAAATATACATTCCTGAGTTGAGGTCATCTGGATTAATAATCTTTCCTCCTCTATAAAAGGAATATTTTCATCTAGACACGTGTGCACATTTTCACAAGCTTTCCCTAACACCAGGTTCGAATTAGTGCTTTTTTCACAGAAACATTGTTTTCAGCGATTTCCACCTAAGAGATATGTAATTTACATGTATTCCAACAAAATGGCATTCCGGGTTCCGTACATGATACATGTATGACGGATTTGGCAATCATGCGTTTCTGACTTGTGAGCATGTGGATTACAGACCTTTCAACCTCCGAACAAGGCGTATATAATTTTAGAAATATTGACTCTGACTTCATAGGTTTTTCCTATCACCAGTTTCTAAAATCGGACTTTTGGCACCAGAAAACACTCTTTGAGCGAATTCTCACCAATACCCTTGTAATTTACATTGTTTACATAACCATGGAATTCCGTATTACGAGCATGTTTCATGCATCACGGATTCCTCTAACATGCACTTCTGAGTTGTGAACATGCGCATGACTGATGTTTCAACCACCAAACAAGTTACCAGTGCACTCTGAAATATTTACTTTGACTTTGTAGCTTCTTCCTATCACGAGTTTCAATACTCACACTTTGATCCCACAAAAACCCTCTTGGAGAGAATTCTTCCCTAGAGATATGTAAGTTGAATAGATTCCATCTACATGATATTCCGTGTTCCGTACATGCTACATACATGACTGATTCGACAAATATACATTCCTGAGTTGAGGTCATCTGGATTACTAATCTTTCCTCCTCTATAAAAGGAATATTTTCATCTAGACACGTGTGCACATTTTCACAAGCTTTCCCTAACACCAGGTTCGAATTAGTGCTTTTTTCACAGAAACATTGTTTTCAGCGATTTCCACCTAAGAGATATGTAATTTACATGTATTCCAACAAAATGGCATTCCGGGTTCCGTACATGCTACATGTATGACGGATTTGGCAATCATGCATTTCTGACTTGTGAGCATGTGGATTACAGTCCTTTCAAACTCCGAACAAGGCGTATATAAATTTAGAAATATTTACTCTGACTTCATAGGTTTTTCCTATCACCAGTTTCTAAAATCGGACATTTGGCACCAGAAAACACTCTTTGAGCGAATTCTCACCAATACCCATGTAATTTACATTGTTTACATAACCATGGAATTCCGTATTACGAGCATGTTTCATGAATCACGGATTCCTCAAACATGCACTTCTGAGTTGTGAACATGCGCATGACTGATGTTTCAACCACCAAACAAGTTACCTATGCATTCTGAAATATTTACTTTGACTTTGTAGCTTCTTCCTATCACCAGTTTCAATACTCACACTTTGATCCCACAAAAACCCTCTTGGAGCGAATTCTTCCCTAGAGATATGTAAGTTGAATAGATTCCATCTACATGATATTCCGTGTTCCGTACATGCTACATACATGACGGATTCGACAAATATACCTTCCTGAGTTGAGGTCATCTGGATTACTAATCTTTCCTCCTCTATAAAAGCAATATTTTCATCTAGACACGTGTGCACATTTTCACAAGCTTTCCCTAACACCAGGTTCGAATTAGTGCTTTTTTCACAGAAACATTGTTTTCAGCGATTTCCACCTAACAGATATGTAATTTACATGTATTCCAACAAAATGGCATTCCGGGTTCCGTACATGCTACATGTATGACGGATTTGGCAATCATGCGTTTCTGACTTGTGAGCATGTGGTTTACAGTCCTTTCAAACTCCGAACATGGCGTATATAAATTTAGAAATATTTACTCTGACTTCATAGGTTTTTCCTATCACCAGTTTCTAAAATCGGACATTTGGCACCAGAAAACACTCTTTGAGCGAATTCTCACCAATACCCATGTAATTTACATTGTTTACATAACCATGGAATTCCGTATTACGAGCATGTTTCATGCATCACGGATTCCTCAAACATGCACTTCTGAGTTGTGAACATGCGCATGACTGATGTTTCAAACACCAAACAAGTTACCTATGCACTCTGAAATATTTACTTTGACTTTGAGGCTTCTTCCTATCACCAGTTTCAATACTCACACTTTGATCCCACAAAAACCCTCTTGGAGCGAATTCTTCCCTAGAGATATGTAAGTTGAATAGATTCCATCTACATGATATTCCGTGTTCCGTACATGCTACATACATGACGGATTCGACAAATATACATTCCTGAGTTGAGGTCATCTGGATTACTAATCTTTCCTCCTCTATAAAAGTAATATTTTCATCTAGACACGTGTGCACATTTTCACAAGCTTTCCCTAACACCAGGTTCGAATTAGTGCTTTTTTCACAGAAACATTGTTTTCAGCGTTTTCCACCTAAGAGATATGTAATTTACATGTATTCCTACAAAATGGCATTCCGGGGTCCGTACATACTACATGTATGACGGATTTGGCAATCATGCGTTTCTGACTTGTGAGCATGTGGATTACAGTCCTTTCAAACTCCGAACAAGGCGTATATAAATTTAGAAATATTTACTCTGACTTCATAGGTTTTTCCTATCACCAGGTTCTAAAATCGGACATTTGGCACCAGAAAACACTCTTTGAGCGAATTCTCACCAATACCCATGTAATTAACATTGTTTACATAACCATGGAATTCCGTAGTACGAGCATGTTTCATGCATAACGGATTCCTCAAACATGCACTTCTGAGTTGTGAACATGCGCATGACTGATGTTTCAACCACCAAAAAAGTTACCTATGCATTCTGAAATATTTACTTTGACTTTGTAGCTTCTTCCTATCACCAGTTTAAATACTCACACTTTGATCCCACAAAAACCCTCTTGGAGCGAATTCTTCCCTAGAGATATGTAAGTTGAATAGATTCCATCTACATGATATTCCGTGTTCCGTACATGCTACATACATGACGGATTCGACAAATATACATTCCTGAGTTGAGGTCATCTGGATTACTAATCTTTCCTCCTCTATAAAAGGAATATTTTCATCTAGACACGTGTGCACATTTTCACAAGCTTTCCCTAACACCAGGTTCGAATTTGTGCTTTTTTCACAGAAACATAGTTTTCAGCGATTTCCACCTAACAGATATATAATTTACATGTATTCCAACAACATGGCATTCCGGGTTCCGTACATGATACATGTATGACGGATTTGGCAATCATGCGTTTCTGACTTGTGAGCATGTGGATTACAGACCTTTCAACCTCCGAACAAGGCGTATATAATTTTAGAAATATTGACTCTGACTTCATAGGTTTTTCCTATCACCAGTTTCTAAAATCGGACTTTTGGCACCAGAAAACACTCTTTGAGCGAATTCTCACCAATACCCATGTAATTTACATTGTTTACATAACCATGGAATTCCGTATTACGAGCAGGTTTCATGCATCATGGATTCCTCAAACATGCACTTCTGAGTTGTGAACATGCGCATGACTGATGTTTCAACCACCAAACAAGTTACCAGTGCACTCTGAAATATTTACTTTGACTTTGTAGCTTCTTCCTATCACGAGTTTCAATACTCACACTTTGATCCCACAAAAACCCTCTTGGAGAGAATTCTTCCCTAGAGATATGTAAGTTGAATAGATTCCATCTACATGATATTCCGTGTTCCGTACATGCTACATACATGACGGATTCGACAAATATACATTCCTGAGTTGAGGTCATCTGGATTACTAATCTTTCCTCCTCTATAAAAGGAATATTTTCATCTAGACACGTGTGCACATTTTCACAAGCTTTCCCTAACACCAGGTTCGAATTAGTGCTTTTTTCACAGAAACATTGTTTTCAGCGATTTCCACCTAAGAGATATGTAATTTACATGTATTCCAACAAAATGGCATTCCGGGTTCCGTACATGCTACATGTATGACGGATTTGGCAATCATGCATTTCTGACTTGTGAGCATGTGGATTACAGTCCTTTCAAACTCCGAACAAGGCGTATATAAATTTAGAAATATTTACTCTGACTTCATAGGTTTTTCCTATCACCAGTTTCTAAAATCGGACATTTGGCACCAGAAAACACTCTTTGAGCGAATTCTCACCAATACCCATGTAATTTACATTGTTTACATAACCATGGAATTCCGTATTACGAGCATGTTTCATGCATCACGGATTCCTCAAACATGCACTTCTGAGTTGTGAACATGCGCATGACTGATGTTTCAACCACCAAACAAGTTACCTATGCATTCTGAAATATTTACTTTGACTTTGTAGCTTCTTCCTATCACGAGTTTCAATACTCACACTTTGATCCCACAAAAACCCTCTTGGAGCGAATTCTTCCCTAGAGATATGTAAGTTGATTAGATTCCATCTACATGATATTCCGTGTTCCGTACATGCTACATACATGACGGATTCGACAAATATACCTTCCTGAGTTGAGGTCATCTGGATTACTAATCTTTCCTCCTCTATAAAAGCAATATTTTCATCTAGACACGTGTGCACATTTTCACAAGCTTTCCCTAACACCAGGTTCGAATTAGTGCTTTTTTCACAGAAACATTGTTTTCAGCGATTTCCACCTAACAGATATGTAATTTACATGTATTCCAACAACATGGCATTCCGGGTTCCGTACATGCTACATGTATGACGGATTTGGCAATCATGCGTTTCTGACTTGTGAGCATGTGGATTACAGACCTTTCAACCTCCGAACAAGGCGTATATAAATTTAGAAATATTTACTCTGACTTCATAGATTTTTCCTATCACCAGGTTCTAAAATCGGACATTTGGCACCAGAAAACACTCTTTGAGCGAATTCTCACCAATACCCATGTAATTTACATTGTTTACATAACCATGGAATTCCGTATTACGAGCATGTTTCATGCATCAGGGATTCCTCAAACATGCACTTCTGAGTTGTGAACATGCGCATGACTGATGTTTCAACCACCAAACAAGTTACCTATGCATTCTGAAATATTTACTTTGACTTTGTTGCTTCTACCTTTCACCAGATTCAATACTCAAAATTTGATCCCACAAAAACCATCTTGGAGCGAATTCTTCCCTAGAGATATGTAAGTTGAATAGATTCCATCTACATGATATTCCGTGTTCCGTACATGCTACATACATGACGGATTCGACAAATATACATTCCTGAGTTGAGGTCATCTGGATTACTAATCTTTCCTCCTCTATAAAAGTAATATTTTCATCTAGACACGTGTGCACATTTTCACAAGCTTTCCCTAACACCAGGTTCGAATTAGTGCTTTTTTCACAGAAACATTGTTTTCAGCGATTTCCACCTAAGAGATATGTAATTTACATGTATTCCAACAAAATGGCATTCCGGGTTCCGTACATGCTACATGTATGACGGATTTGGCAATCATGCATTTCTGACTTGTGAGCATGTGGATTACAGTCCTTTCAAACTCCGAACAAGGCGTATATAAATTTAGATATATTTACTCTGACTTCATAGGTTTTTCCTATCACCAGTTTCTAAAATCGGACATTTGGCACCAGAAAACACTCTTTGAGCGAATTCTCACCAATACCCATGTAATTTACATTGTTTACATAACCATGGAATTCCGTATTACGAGCATGTTTCATGCATCACGGATTCCTCAAACATGCACTTCTGAGTTGTGAACATGCGCATGACTGATGTTTCAACCACCAAACAAGTTACCTATGCATTCTGAAATATTTACTTTGACTTTGTAGCTTCTTCCTATCACCAGTTTCATTACTCACACTTTGATCCCACAAAAACCCTCTTGGAGCGAATTCTTCCCTAGAGATATGTAAGTTGAATAGATTCCATCTACATGATATTCCGTGTTCCGTACATGCTACATACATGACGGAATCGACAAATATACATTCCTGAGTTGAGGTCATCTGGATTACTAATCTTTCCTCCTCTATAAAAGTAATATTTTCATCTAGACACGTGTGCACATTTTCACAAGCTTTCCCTAACACCAGGTTCGAATTAGTGCTTTTTTCACAGAAACATAGTTTTCAGCGATTTCCACCTAATAGATATGTAATTTACATGTATTCCAACAACATGGCATTCCGGGTTCTGTACATGCTACATGTATGATGGATTTGGCAATCATGCGTTTCTGACTTGTGAGCATGTGGATTACAGACCTTTCAACCTCCGAACAAGGCCTATATTAATTTAGAAATATTTACTCTGACTTCATAGGTTTTTCCTATCACCAGGTTCTAAAATCGGACATTTGGCACCAGAAAACACTCTTTGAGCGAATTCTCACCAATACCCATGTAATTTACATTGTTTACATAACCATGGAATTCCGTATTGCGGGCATGTTTCATGCATCACGGATTCCTCAAACATGAACTTCTGAGTTGTGAACATGCGCATGACTGATGTTTCAACCACCAAACAAGTTACCTATGCATCCTGAAATATTTACTTTGACTTTGTAGCTTCTTCCTATCACCAGTTTCAATACTCACACTTTGATCCCACAAAAACACTCTTGGAGCGAATACTTCCCTAGAGATATGTAAGTTGAATAGATTCCATCTACATGATATTCCGTGTTCCGTACATGCTACATACATGACGGATTCGACAAATATACATTCCTGAGTTGAGGTCATCTGGATTACTAATCTTTCCTCCTCTATAAAAGCAATATTTTCATCTAGACACGTGTGCACATTTTCACAAGCTTTCCCTAACACCAGGTTCGAATTCGTGCTTTTTTCACAGAATCATAATTTTCAGCGATTTCCACCTAACAGATATATAATTTACATGTATTCCAACAACATGGCATTCCGGGTTCCGTACATGCTACATGTATGACGGATTTGGCAATCATGCGTTTCTGACTTGTGAGCATGTGGATTACAGACCTTTCAACCTCCGAACAAGGCGTATATAAATTTAGAAATATTTACTCTGACTTCATAGGTTTTTCCTATCACCAGTTTCTAAAATCGGACTTTTGGCACCAGAAAACACTCTTTGAGCGAATTCTCACCAATACCCATGTAATTTACATTGTTTACATAACCATGGAATTCCGTATTACGAGCATGTTTCATGCATCACGGATTCCTCAAACATGCACTTCTGAGTTGTGAACATGCGCATGACTGATGTTTCAACCACCAAACAAGTTACCTATGCACTCTGAAATATTTACTTTGACTTTGTAGCTTCTTCCTATCACCAGTTTCAATACTCACACTTTGATCCCACAAAAACCCTCTTGGAGCGAATTCTTCCCTAGAGATATGTAAGTTGAATAGATTCCATCTACATGATATTCCGTGTTCCGTACATGCTACATACATGACGGATTCGACAAATATACTTTCCTGAGTTGAGGTCATCTGGATTACTAATCTTTCCTCCTTTATAAAAGTAATATTTTCATCTAGACACGTGTGCACATTTTCACAAGCTTTCCCTAACACCAGGTTCGAATTAGTGCTTTTTTCACAGAAACATAGTTTTCAGCGATTTCCAACTAACAGATATATAATTTACATGTATTCCAACAACATGGCATTCCGGGTTCCTTACATGCTACATGTATGACGGATTTGGCAATCATGCGTTTCTGACTTGTGAGCATGTGGATTACAGACCTTTCAACCTCCGAACAAGGCGTATATAAATTTAGAAATATTTACTCTGACTTCATAGGTTTTTCCTATCACCAGGTTCTAAAATCGGACATTTGGCACCAGAAAACAATCTTTGAGCGAATTCTCACCAATACCCATGTAATTTACATTGTTTACATAACCATGGAATTCCGTATTACGATCATGTTTCATGCATCACGGATTCCTCAAACATTCACTTCTGAGTTGTGAACATGCGCATGAGTGATGTTTCAACCACCAAACAAGTTACCTATGCACTCTGAAATATTTACTTTGACTTTGTAGCTTCTACATTTCACCAGTTTCAATACTCAATCTTTGATCCCACAAAAACCCTCTTGGAGAGAATTCTTCCCTAGAGATTTGTATGTTGAATAGATTCCATCTGCATGATATTCCGTGTTCCGTACATGCTACATACATGACGGATTCGACAAATATACCTTCCTGAGTTGAGGTCATCTGGATTACAAATCTTTCCTCCTCTATAAAAGTAATATTTTCATCTAGATACGTGTGCACATTTTCACAAGCTATCCCTAACACCAGGTTCGAATTAGTGCTTTTTTCACAGAAACATTGTTTTCAGCGATTTTCACCTAACAGATATGTAATTTACATGTATTCGAACAACATGGCATTCCGCGTTCCTTACATGCTACATGTATGACGGATTTGGCAATCATGCGTTTCTGACTTGTGAGCATGTGGATTATAGACCTTTCAACCTCCGAACAGGGCGTATATAAATTTAGAAATATTGACTCTGACTTCATAGGTTTTTCCTATCACCAGTTTCTAAAATCGGACTTTTGGCACCAGAAAACACTCTTTGAGCGAATTCTCACCAATACCCATGTAATTTACATTGTTTACATAACCATGGAATTCCGTATTACGAGCATGTTTCATGCATCACGGATTCCTCAAACATGCACTTCTGAGTTGTGAACATGCGCATGACTGATGTTTCAACCACCAAACAAGTTACCTATGCACTCTGAAATATTTACTTTGACTTTGTAGCTTCTTCCTATCACCAGTTTCAATACTCACACTTTGATCCCCAAAAACCCTCTTGGAGCGAATTCTTCCCTAGAGATATGTAAGTTGAATAGATTCCATCTACATGATATTCCGTGTTCCCTACATGCTACATACATGACGGATTCGACAAATATACTTTCCTGAGTTGAGGTCATCTGGATTACTAATCTTTCCTCCTTTATAAAAGTAATATTTTCATCTAGACACGTTTGAACATTTTCACAAGCTTTCCCTAACACCAGGTTCGAATTAGTGCTTTTTTCACAGAAACATAGTTTTCAGCGATTTCCACCTAACAGATATATAATTTACATGTATTCCAACAACATGGCATTCCGGGTTCCTTACATGCTACATGTATGACGGATTTGGCAATCATGCGTTTCTGACTTGTGAGCATGTGGATTACAGACCTTTCAACCTCCGAACAAGGCGTATATAAATTTAGAAATATTTACTCTGACTTCATAGGTTTTTCCTATCACCAGGTTCTAAAATCGGACATTTGGCACCAGAAAACACTCTTTGAGCGAATTCTCACCAATATCCATGTACTTTACATTGTTTACATAACCATGGAATTCCGTATTACGATCATGTTTCATGCATCACGGATTCCTCAAACATTCACTTCTGAGTTGTGAACATGCGCATGACTGATGTTTCAACCACCAAACAAGTTACCTATGCATTCTGAAATATTTACTTTGACTTTGTAGCTTTTTCCTATCACCAGTTTAAATACTCACACTTTGATCCCACAAAAACCCTCTTGGAGCGAATTCTTCCGAAGAGATATGTAAGTTGAATAGGTTCCATCTACATGATATTCCGTGTTCCGTACATGCTACATACATGACGGATTCGACAAATATACATTCCTGAGTTGAGGTCATCTGGATTACTAATCTTTCCTCCTCAATAAAAGTAATATTTTCATCTAGACACGTGTGCACATTTTCACAAGCTTTCCCTAACACCAGGTTCGAATTAGTGCTTTTTTCACAGAAACATAGTTTTCAGCGATTTCCACCTAACAGATATGTAATTTACATGTATTCCAACAACATGGCATTCCGGGTTCCGTACATGCTACATGTATGACGGATTTGGCAATCATGCGTTTCTGACTTGTGAGCATGTGGATTACAGACCTTTCAACCTCCGAACAAAGCGTATATAAATTTAGAAATATTTACTCTGACTTCATAGGTTTTTCCTATCACCAGTTTCTAAAATCGGACTTTTGGCACCAGAAAACACTCTTTGAGCGAATTCTCACCAATACCCATGTAATTTACATTGTTTACATAACCATGGAATTCCGTATTACGAGCATGTTTCATGCATCACGGATTCCTCAAACATGCACTTCTGAGTTGTGAACATGCGCATGACTGATGTTTCCACCACCAAACAAGTTACCTATGCATTCTGAAATATTTACTTTGACTTTGTAGCTTTTTCCTTTCACCAGTTTCAATACTCACACTTTTATCCCACAAAAACCCTCTTAGAGAGAATTCTTCCCTAGAGATTTGTAAGTTGAATAGATTCCATCTTCATGATATTCCGTGTTCCGTACATGCTACATACATGACGGATTCGACAAATATACATTCCTGAGTTGAGGTCATCTGGATTACTAACCTTTCCTCCTCTATAAAAGTAATATTTTCATCTAGACACGTGTGCACATTTTCACAAGCTTTCCGTAACACCAGGTTCGAATTAGTGCTTTTTTCACAGAAACATAGTTTTCAGCGATTTCCACCTAACAGATATGTAATTTACATGTATTCCAACAACATGGCTTTCCGGGTTCCGTACATGCTACATGTACGACGGATTTGGCAATCATGCGTTTCTGACTTGTGAGCATGTGGATTACAGACCTTTCAACCTCCGAACAAGGCGCATATAAATTTAGAAATATCTACTCTGACTTCATAGGTTTTTCCTATCACCAGGTTCTAAAATCGGACATTTGGCACCAGAAAACACTCTTTGAGCGAATTCTCACCAATACCCATGTAATTTACATTGTTTAAATAACCATGGAATTCCGTATTACGAGCAGGTTTCATGCATCACGGATTCCTCAAACATGCACTTCTGAGTTGTGAACATGCGCATGACTGATGTTTCAACCACCAAACAATTTACCTATGCACTCTGAAATATTTACTTTGACTTTGTAGCTTCTTCCTATCACCAGTTTCAATACTCACACTTTGATCCCACAAAAACCCTCTTGGAACGAATTCTTCCCTAGAGATATGTAAGTTGAATAGATTCCATCTACATGATATTCCGTGTTCCGTACATGCTACATACATGACGGATTCGACAAATATACATTCCTGAGTTGAGGTCATCTGGATTACTAATCTTTCCTCCTCTATAAAAGGAATATTTTCATCTAGACACGTGTGCACATTTTCACAATCTTTCCCTAACACCAGGTTCGAATTTGTGCTTTTTTCACAGAAACATAATTTTCAGCGATTTCCACCTAACAGATATATAATTTACATGTATTCCAACAACATGGCATTCCGGGTTCCGTACATGCTACATGTATGACTGATTTGGCAATCATGCATTTCTGACTTGCGAACATGTGGATTACAGTCCTTTCAACCTCCGAACAAGGCGTATATAAATTTAGAAATATTTACTCTGACTTCATAGGTTTTTCCTATCACCAGTTTCTAAAATCGGACATTTGGCAACAGAAAACACTCTTTGAGCGAATTCTCACCAATACCCATGTAATTTACATTGTTTACATAACCATGGAATTCCGTAGTACGAGCATGTTTCATGCATCACGGATTCCTCAAACATGCACTTCTGAGTTGTGAACATGCGCATGACTGATGTTTCAACCACCAAACAATTTACCTATTCACTCTGAAATATTTACTTTGACTTTGTAGCTTCTTCCTATCACCAGTTTCAATACTCACACTTTGATCCCACAAAAAATCTCTTGGAGCGAATTCTTCCCTAGAGATATGTAAGTTGAATAGATTCCATCTACATGATATTCCGTGTTCCGTACATGCTACATACATGACGGATTCGACAAATATACATTCCTGAGTTGAGGTCATCTGGATTACTAATCTGTCCTCCTCTATAAAAGGAATATTTTCATCTAGACACGTGTGCACATTTTCACAAGCTTTCCCTAACACCAGGTTCGAATTACTGCTTTTTTCACAGAAACATAATTTTCAGCGATTTCCACCTAACAGATATGTAATTTACATGTATTCCAACAAAATTGCATTCCGGGATCCGTACATGCTACATGTATGACGGATTTGGCAATCATGCGTTTCTGACTTGTGAGCATGTGGATTACAGACCTTTCAACCTCCGAAAAAGGCGTATATAAATTTAGAAATATTTACTCTGACTTCATAGATTTTTCCTATCACCAGGTTCTAAAATCGGACATTTGGCACCAGAAAACTCTCTTTGAGCGAATTCTCACCAATACCCATGTAATTTACATTGTTTACATAACCATGGAATTCCGTATTACGAGCAGGTTTCATGCATCACGGATAACTCAACATGCACTTCTGAGTTGTGAACATGCGCATGACTGATGTTTCAACCACCAAACAAGTTACCAGTGCACTCTGAAATATTTACTTTGACTTTGTAGCTTCTTCCTATCACGAGTTTCAATACTCACACTTTGATCCCACAAAAACCCTCTTGGAGAGAATTCTTCCCTAGAGATATGTAAGTTGAATAGATTCCATCTACATGATATTCCGTGTTCCGTACATGCTACATACATGACGGATTCGACAAATATACATTCCTGAGTTGAGGTCATCTGGATTACTAATCTTTCCTCCTCTATAAAAGTAATATTTTCATCTAGACACGTGTGCACATTTTCACAAGCTTTCCCTAACACCAGGTTCGAATTAGTGCTTTTTTCACAGAAACATTGTTTTCAGCGATTACCACCTAAGAGATATGTAATTTACTTGTATTCCAACAAAATGGCATTCCGGGTTCCGTACATGCTACATGTATGACGGATTTGGCAATCATGCGTTTCTGACTTGTGAGCATGTGGATTACAGTCCTTTCAAACTCCGAACAAGGCGTATATAAATTTAGAAATATTTACTCTGACTTCATAGGATTTTCCTATCACCAGTTTCTAAAATCGGACATTTGGCACCAGAAAACACTCTTTGAGTGAATTCTCACCAAAACCCATGTAATTTACATTGTTTACATAACCATGGAATTCCGTATTACGAGCATGTTTCATGCATCACGGATTCCTCAAACATGCACTTCAGAGTTGTGAACATGCGCATGACTGATGTTTCAACCTCCAAACAAGTTACCTATGCACTCTGAAATATTTACTTTGACTTTGTAGCTTCTTCCTATCACCAGTTTCAATACTCACACTTTGATCCCACAAAAACCCTCTTGGAGCGAATTCTTCCCTAGAGATATGTAAGTTGAATAGATTCCATCTACATGATATTCCGTGTTCCGTACATGCTACATACATGACGGATTCGACAAATATACATTCCTGAATTGAGGTCATCTGGATTACTAATCTTTCCTCCTCTATAAAAGGAATATTTTCATCTAGACACGTGTGCACATTTTCACAAGCTTTCCCTAACACCAGGTTCGAATTAGTGCTTTTTTCACAGAAACATTGTTTTCAGCGATTTCCACCTAAGAGATATGTAATTTACATGTATTCCAACAAAATGGCATTCCGGGTTCCGTACATGCTACATGTATGACGGATTTGGCAATCATGCGTTTCTGACTTGTGAGCATGTGGATTACAGTCCTTTCAAACTCCGAACAAGGCGTATATAAATTTAGAAATATTTACTCTGACTTCATAGGTTTTTCCTATCACCAGTTTCTTAAATCGGACATTTGGCACCAGAAAACACTCTTTGAGCGAATTCTCACCAATACCCATGTAATTTACATTGTTTACATAACCATGGAATTCCGTATTACGAGCATGTTTCATGCATCACGGATTCCTCAAACATGCACTTCTGAGTTGTGAACATGCGCATGACTGATGTTTCCACCACCAAACAAGTTACCTATGCATTCTGAAATATTTACTTTGACTTTGTAGCTTCTTCCTATCACCAGTTTCAATACTCACACTTTGATCCCACAAAAACCCTCTTGGAGCGAATTCTTCCCTAGAGATATGTAAGTTGAATAGATTCCATCTACATGATATTCCGTGTTCCGTACATGCTACATACATGACGGATTCGACAAATATACCTTCCTGAGATGAGGTCATCTGGATTACTAATCTTTCCTCCTCTATAAAAGTAATAATTTCATCTAGACACGTGTGCACATTTTCACAAGCTTTCCCTAACACCAGGTTCGAATTCGTGCTTTTTTCACAGAAACATAGTTTTCAGCGATTTCCACCTAACAGATATGTAATTTACATGTATTCCAACAACATGGCATTCCGGGTTCCGTACATGCTACATGTATGACGGATTTGGCAATCATGCGTTTCTGACTTGTGAGCATGTGGATTACAGACCTTTCAACCTCCGAACAAGGCGTATATAAATTTAGAAATATTTACTCTGACTTCATAGATTTTTCCTATCACCAGGTTCTAAAATCGGACATTTGGCACCAGAAAACACTCTTTGAGCGAATTCTCACCAATACCCATGTAATTTACATTGTTTACATAACCATGGAATTCCGTATTACGAGCATGTTTCATGCATCATGGATTCCTCAAACATGCACTTCTGACTTGTGAACATGCGCATGACTGATGTTTCAACCACCAAACAAGTTACCTATGCATTCTGAAATATTTACTTTGACTTTGTTGCTTCTACCTTTCACCAGTTTCAATACTCAAAATTTGATCCCACAAAAACCATCTTGGAGCGAATTCTTCCCTAGAGATATGTAAGTTGAATAGATTCCATCTACATGATATTCCGTGTTCCGTACATGCTACATACATGACGGAATCGACAAATATACATTCCTGAGTTGAGGTCATCTGGATTACTAATCTTTCCTCCTCTATAAAAGTAATATTTTCATCTAGACACGTGTGCACATTTTCACAAGCTTTCCCTAACACCAGGTTCGAATTAGTGCTTTTTTCACAGAAACATAGTTTTCAGTGATTTCCACCTAATAGATATGTAATTTACATGTATTCCAACAACATGGCATTCCGGGTTCCGTACATGATACATGTATGATGGATTTGGCAATCATGCGTTTCTGACTTGTGAGCATGTGGATTACAGACCTTTCAACCTCCGAACAAGGCGTATATTAATTTAGAAATATTTACTCTGACTTCATAGGTTTTTCCTATCACCAGGTTCTAAAATCGGACATTTGGCACCAGAAAACACTCTTTGAGCGAATTCTCACCAATACCCATGTAATTTACATTGTTTACATAACCATGGAATTCCGTATTGCGAGCATGTTTCATGCATCACGGATTCCTCAAACATGAACTTCTGAGTTGTGAACATGCGCATGACTGATGTTTCAACCACCAAACAAGTTACCTATGCATCCTGAAATATTTACTTTGACTTTGTAGCTTCTTCCTATCACCAGTTTCAATACTCACACTTTGATCCCACAAAAACACTCTTGGAGCGAATACTTCCCTAGAGATATGTAAGTTGAATAGATTCCATCTACATGATATTCCGTGTTCCGTACATGCTACATACATGACGGATTATACAAATATACATTCCTGAGTTGAGGTCATCTGGATTACTAATCTTTCCTCCTCTATAAAAGCAATATTTTCATCTAGACACGTGTGCACATTTTCACAAGCTTTCCCTAACACCAGGTTCGAATTCGTGTTTTTTTCACAGAATCATAATTTTCAGCGATTTCCACCTAACAGATATATAATTTACATGTATTCCAACAACATGGCATTCCGGGTTCCGTACATGCTACATGTATGACGGATTTGGCAATCATGCGTTTCTGACTTGTGAGCATGTGGATTACAGACCTTTCAACCTCCGAACAAGGCGTATATAAATTTAGAAATATTTACTCTGACTTCATAGGTTTTTCCTATCACCAGTTTCTAAAATCGGACTTTTGGCACCAGAAAACACTCTTTGAGCGAATTCTCACCAATACCCATGTAATTTACATTGTTTACATAACCATGGAATTCCGTATTACGAGCATGTTTCATGCATCACGGATTCCTCAAACATGCACTTCTGAGTTGTGAACATGCGCATGACTGATGTTTCAACCACCAAACAAGTTACTTATGCACTCTGAAATATTTACTTTGACTTTGTAGCTTCTTCCTATCACCAGTTTCAATACTCACACTTTGATCCCACAAAAACCCTCTTGGAGCGAATTCTTCCCTAGAGATATGTAAGTTGAATAGATTCCATCTACATGATATTCCGTGTTCCGTACATGCTACATACATGACGGATTCGACAAATATACTTTCCTGAGTTGAGGTCATCTGGATTACTAATCTTTCCTCCTTTATAAAAGTAATATTTTCATCTAGACACGTGTGCACATTTTCACAAGCTTTCCCTAACACCAGGTTCGAATTAGTGCTTTTTTCACAGAAACATAGTTTTCAGCGATTTCCACCTAACAGATATATAATTTACATGTATTCCAACAACATGGCATTCCGGGTTCCTTACATGCTACATGTATGACGGATTTGGCAATCATGCGTTTCTGACTTGTGAGCATGTGGATTATAGACCTTTCAACCTCCGAACAAGGCGTATATAAATTTAGAAATATTTACTCTGACTTCATAGGTTTTTCCTATCACCAGGTTCTAAAATCGGACATTTGGCACCAGAAAACAATCTTTGAGCGAATTCTCACCAATACCCATGTAATTTACATTGTTTACATAACCATGGAATTCCGTATTACGATCATGTTTCATGCATCACGGATTCCTCAAACATTCACTTCTGAGTTGTGAACATGCGCATGACTGATGTTTCAACCACCAAACAAGTTACCTATGCACTCTGAAATATTTACTTTGACTTTGTAGCTTCTACCTTTCACCAGTTTCAATACTCAAACTTTGATCCCACAAAAACCCTCTTGGAGAGAATTCTTCCCTAGAGATTTGTATGTTGAATAGATTCCATCTGCATGATATTCCGTGTTCCGTACATGCTACATACATGACGGATTCGACAAATATACCTTCCTGAGTTGAGGTCATCTGGATTACAAATCTTTCCTCCTCTATAAAAGTAATATTTTCATCTAGATACGTGTGCACATTTTCACAAGCTATCCCGAACACCAGGTTCGAATTAGTGCTTTTTTCACAGAAACATAGTTTTCAGCGATTTTCACCTAACAGATATGTAATTTACATGTATTCGAACAACATGGCATTCCGCGTTCCTTACATGCTACATGTATGACGGATTTGGCAATCATGCGTTTCTGACTTGTGAGCATGTGGATTATAGACCTTTCAACCTCCGAAAAGGGCGTATATAAATTTAGAAATATTGACTCTGACTTCATAAGTTTTTCCTATCACCAGTTTCTAAAATCGGACTTTTGGCACCAGAAAACACTCTTTGAGCGAATTCTCACCAATACCCATGTAATTTACATTGTTTACATAACCATGGAATTCCGTATTACGAGCAGGTTTCATGCATCACGGATTCCTCATACATGCACTTCTGAGTTGTGAACATGCGCATGACTGATGTTTCAACCACCAAACAAGTTACCTATGCACTCTGAAATATTTACTTTGACTTTGTAGCTTCTTCCTATCACCAGTTTCAATACTCACACTTTGATCCCCAAAAACCCTCCTGGAGCGAATTCTTCCCTAGAGATATGTAAGTTGAATAGATTCCATCTACATGATATTCCGTGTTCCCTACATGCTACATACATGACGGATTCGACAAATATACTTTCCTGAGTTGAGGTCATCTGGATTACTAATCTTTCCTCCTCTATAAAAGTAATATTTTCATCTAGACACGTGTGCACATTTTCACAAGCTTTCCCTAACACCAGGTTCGAATTAGTGCTTTTTTCACAGAAACATAGTTTTCAGCGATTTCCACCTAATAGATATGTAATTTACATGTATTCCAACAACATGGCATTCCGGGTTCCGTACATGCTACATGTATGACGGATTTGGCAATCATGCGTTTCTGACTTGTGAGCATGTGGATTACAGACCTTTCAACCTCCGAACAAGGCGTATATTAATTTAGAAATATTTACTCTGACTTCATAGGTTTTTCCTATCACCAGGTTCTAAAATCGGACATTTGGCACCAGAAAACACTCTTTGAGCGAATTCTCACCAATACCCATGTAATTTACATTGTTTACATAACCATGGAATTCCGTATTGCGAGCATGTTTCATGCATCACGGATTCCTCAAACATGAACTTCTGAGTTGTGAACATGCGCATGACTGATGTTTCAACCACCAAACAAGTTACCTATGCATCCTGAAATATTTACTTTGACTTTGTAGCTTCTTCCTATCACCAGTTTCAATACTCACACTTTGATCCCACAAAAACACTCTTGGAGCGAATACTTCCCTAGAGATATGTAAGTTGAATAGATTCCATCTACATGATATTCCGTGTTCCGTACATGCTACATACATGACGGATTCGACAAATATACATTCCTGAGTTGAGGTCATCTGGATTACTAATCTTTCCTCCTCTATAAAAGCAATATTTTCATCTAGACACGTGTGCACATTTTCACAAGCTTTCCCTAACACCAGGTTCGAATTCGTGCTTTTTTCACAGAATCATAATTTTCAGCGATTTCCACCTAACAGATATATAATTTACATGTATTCCAACAACATGGCATTCCGGGTTCCGTACATGCTACATGTATGACGGATTTGGCAATCATGCGTTTCTGACTTGTGAGCATGTGGATTACAGACCTTTCAACTTCCGAACAAGGCGTATATAAATTTAGAAATATTTACTCTGACTTCATAGGTTTTTCCTATCACCAGTTTCTAAAATCGGACTTTTGGCACCAGAAAACCCTCTTTGAGCGAATTCTCACCAATACCCATGTAATTTACATTGTTTACATAACCATGGAATTCCGTATTACGAGCATGTTTCATGCATCACGGATTCCTCAAACATGCACTTCTGAGTTGTGAACATGCGCATGACTGATGTTTCAACCACCAAACAAGTTACTTATGCACTCTGAAATATTTACTTTGACTTTGTAGCTTCTTCCTATCACCAGTTTCAATACTCACACTTTGATCCCACAAAAACCCTCTTGGAGCGATTTCTTCCCTAGAGATATGTAAGTTGAATAGATTCCATCTACATGATATTCCGTGTTCCGTACATGCTACATACATGACGGATTCGACAAATATACTTTCCTGAGTTGAGGTCATCTGGATTACTAATCTTTCCTCCTTTATAAAAGTAATATTTTCATCTAGACACGTGTGCACATTTTCACAAGCTTTCCCTAACACCAGGTTCGAATTAGTGCTTTTTTCACAGAAACATAGTTTTCAGCGATTTCCACCTAACAGATATATAATTTACATGTATTCCAACAACATGGCATTCCGGGTTCCTTACATGCTACATGTATGACGGATTTGGCAATCATGCGTTTCTGACTTGTGAGCATGTGGATTACAGACCTTTCAACCTCCGAACAAGGCGTATATAAATTTAGAAATATTTACTCTGACTTCATAGGTTTTTCCTATCACCAGGTTCTAAAATCGGACATTTGGCACCAGAAAACAATCTTTGAGCGAATTCTCACCAATACCCATGTAATTTACATTGTTTACATAACCATGGAATTCCGTATTACGATCATGTTTCATGCATCACGGATTCCTCAAACATTCACTTCTGAGTTGTGAACATGCGCATGACTGATGTTTCAACCACCAAACAAGTTACCTCTGCACTCTGAAATATTTACTTTGACTTTGTAGCTTCTACCTTTCACCAGTTTCAATACTCAAACTTTGATCCCACAAAAACCCTCTTGGAGAGAATTCTTCCCTAGAGATTTGTATGTTGAATAGATTCCATCTGCATGATATTCCGTGTTCCGTACATGCTACATACATGACGGATTCGACAAATATACCTTCCTGAGTTGAGGTCATCTGGATTACAAATCTTTCCTCCTCTATAAAAGTAATATTTTCATCTAGATACGTGTGCACATTTTCACAAGCTATCCCGAACACCAGGTTCGAATTAGTGCTTTTTTCACAGAAACATAGTTTTCAGCGATTTTCACCTAACAGATATGTAATTTACATGTATTCGAACAACATGGCATTCCGCGTTCCTTACATGCTACATGTATGACGGATTTGGCAATCATGCGTTTCTGACTTGTGAGCATGTGGATTATAGACCTTTCAACCTCCGAACAGGGCGTATATAAATTTAGAAATATTGACTCTGACTTCATAGGTTTTTCCTATCACCAGTTTCTAAAATCGGACTTTTGGCACCAGAAAACAGTCTTTGAGCGAATTCTCACCAATACCCATGTAATTTACATTGTTTACATAACCATGGAATTCCGTATTACGAGCAGGTTTCATGCATCACGGATTCCTCAAACATGCACTTCTGAGTTGTGAACATGCGCATGACTGATGTTTCAACCACCAAACAAGTTACCTATGCACTCTGAAATATTTACTTTGACTTTGTAGCTTCTTCCTATCACCAGTTTCAATACTCACACTTTGATCCCCAAAAATCCTCTTGGAGCGAATTTTTCCCTAGAGATATGTAACTTGAATAGATTCCATCTACATGATATTCCGTGTTCCCTACATGCTACATACATGACGGATTCGACAAATATACTTTCCTGAGTTGAGGTCATCTGGATTACTAATCTTTCCTCCTTTATAAAAGTAATATTTTCATCTAGACACGTTTGAACATTTTCACAAGCTTTCCCTAACACCAGGTTCGAATTAGTGCTTTTTTCACAGAAACATAGTTTTCAGCGATTTCCACCTAACAGATATATAATTTACATGTATTCCAACAACATGGCATTCCGGGTTCCTTACATGCTACATGTATGACTGATTTGGCAATCATGCGTTTCTGACTTGTGAGCATGTGGATTACAGACCTTTCAACCTCCGAACAAGGCGTATATAAATTTAGAAATATTTACTCTGACTTCATAGGTTTTTCCTATCACCAGGTTCTAAAATCGGACATTTGGCACCAGAAAACACTCTTTGAGCGAATTCTCACCAATACCCATGTAATTTACATTGTTTACATAACCATGGAATTCCGTATTACGAGCATGTTTCATGCATCATGGATTCCTCAAACATGCACTTCTGAGTTGTGAACATGCGCATGACTGATGTTTCAACCACCAAACAAGTTACCTATGCATTCTGAAATATTTACTTTGACTTTGTAGCTTCTACCTTTCACCAGTTTCAATACTCAAAATTTGATCCCACAAAAACCATCTTGGAGCGAATTCTTCCCTAGAGATATGTAAGTTGAATAGATTCCATCTACATGATATTCCGTGTTCCGTACATGCTACATACATGACGGATTCGACAAATATTCATTCCTGAGTTGAGGTCATCTGGATTACTAATCTTTCCTCCTCTATAAAAGCAATATTTTCATCTAGACACGTGTGCACATTTTCACAAGCTTTCCCTAACACCAGGTTCGAATTCGTGCTTTTTTCACAGAATCATAATTTTCAGCGATTTCCACCTAACAGATATATAATTTACATGTATTCCAACAACATGGCATTCCGGGTTCCGTACATGCTACATGTATGACGGATTTGGCAATCATGCGTTTCTGACTTGTGAGCATGTGGATTACAGACCTTTCAACCTCCGAACAAGGCGTATATAAATTTAGAAATATTTACTCTGACTTCATAGGTTTCTCCTATCACCAGGTTCTAAAATCGGACATTTGGCACCAGAAAACATTCTTTGAGCGAATTCTCACCAATACCCATGTAATTTACATTGTTTACATAACCATGGAATTCCGTATTACGATCATGTTTCATGCATCACGGATTCCTCAAACATTCACTTCTGAGTTGTGAACATGCGCATGACTGATGTTTCAACCACCAAACAAGTTACCTATGCACTCTGAAATATTTACTTTGACTTTGTAGCTTCTACCTTACACCAGTTTCAATACTCAAACTTTGATCCCACAAAAACCCTCTTGGAGAGAATTCTTCCCTAGAGATTTGTATGTTGAATAGATTCCATCTGCATGTTATTCCGTGTTCCTTACATGCTACATACATGACGGATTCGACAAATATACCTTCCTGAGTTGAGGTCATCTGGATTACTAATCTTTCCTCCTCTATAAAAGTAATATTTTCATCTAGATACGTGTGCACATTTTCACAAGCTATCCCTAACACCAGGTTCGAATTAGTGCTTTTTTCACAGAAACATAGTTTTCAGCGATTTTCACCTAACAGATATGTAATTTACATGTATTCGAACAACATGGCATTCCGCGTTCCTTACATGCTACATGTATGACGGATTTGGCAATCATGCGTTTCTGACTTGTGAGCATGTGGATTATAGACCTTTCAACCTCCGAACAGGGCGTATATAAATTTAGAAATATTGACTCTGACTTCATAGGTTTTTCCTATCACCAGTTTCTAAAATCGGACATTTGGCACCAGAAAACACTCTTTGAGCGAATTCTCACCAATACCCATGTAATTTACATTGTTTACATAACCATGGAATTCCGTATTACGAGCAGGTTTCATGCATCACGGATTCCTCAAACATGCACTTCTGAGTTGTGAACATGCGCATGACTGATGTTTCAACCACCAAACAAGTTACCTATGCACTCTGAAATATTTACTTTGACTTTGTAGCTTCTTCCTATCACCAGTTTCAATACTCACACTTTGATCCACAAAAAACCTCTTGGAGCGAATTCTTCCCTAGAGATATGTAAGTTGAATAGATTCCATCTACATGATATTCCGTGTTCCCTACATGCTACATACATGACGGATTCGACAAATATACTTTACTGAGTTGAGGTCATCTGGATTACTAATCTTTCCTCCTTTAAAAAGTAATATTTTCATCTAGACACGTTTGAACATTTTCACAAGCTTTCCCTAACACCAGGTTCGAATTAGTGCTTTTTTCACAGAAACATAGTTTTCAGCGATTTCCACCTAACAGATATGTAATTTACATGTATTCCAACAACATGGCATTCCGGGTTCCTTACATGCTACATGTATGACGGATTTGGCAATCATGCGTTTCTGACTTGTGAGCATGTGGATTACAGACCTTTCAACCTCCGAACAAGGCGTATATAAATTTAGAAATATTTACTCTGACTTCATAGGTTTTTCCTATCACCAGGTTCTAAAATCGGACATTTGGCACCAGAAAACACTCTTTGAGCGAATTCTCACCAATATCCATGTACTTTACATTGTTTACATAACCATGGAATTCCGTATTACGATCATGTTTCATGCATCACGGATTCCTCAAACATTCACTTCTGAGTTGTGAACATGCGCATGACTGATGTTTCAACCACCAAACAAGTTACCTATGCATACTGAAATATTTACTTTGACTTTGTAGCTTCTTCCTATCACCAGTTTAAATACTCACAATTTGATCCCACAAAAACCCTCTTGGAGCGAATTCTTCCCTAGAGAAATGTAAGTTGAATAGGTTCCATCTACATGATTTTCCGTGTTCCGTACATGCTACATACATGACGGATTCGACAAATATACATTCCTGAGTTGAGGTCATCTGGATTACTAATCTTTCCTCCTCAATAAAAGTAATATTTTCATCTAGACACGTGTGCACATTTTCACAAGCTTTCCCTAACACCAGGTTCGAATTAGTGCTTTTTTCACAGAAACATAGTTTTCAGCGATTTCCACCTAACAGATATGTAATTTACATGTATTCCAACAACATGGCATTCCGGGTTCCGTACATGCTACATGTATGACGGATTTGGCAATCATGCGTTTCTGACTTGTGAGCATGTGGATTACAGACCTTTCAAACTCCGAACAAAGCGTATATACATTTAGAAATATTTACTCTGACTTCATAGGTTTTTCCTATCACCAGTTTCTAAAATCGGACATTTGGCACCAGAAAACACTCTTTGAGCGAATTCTCACCAATACCCATGTAATTTACATTGTTTACATAACCATGGAATTCCGTATTACGAGCATGTTTCATGCATCACGGATTCCTCAAATATGCACTTCTGAGTTGTGAACATGCGCATGACTGATGTTTCAACCACCAAACAAGTTACCTATTCACTCTGAAATATTTACTTTTACTTTGAGGCTTCTTCCTATCACCAGTTTCAATACTCACACTTTGAACCCACAAAAAACCTCTTGGAGCGAATTCTTCCCTAGAGATATGTAAGTTGAATAGATTCCATCTACATGATATTCCGTGTTCCGTACATGCTACATACATGACGGATTCGACAAATATACATTCCTGAGGTGAGGTCATCTGGATTACTAATCTGTCCTCCTCTATAAAAGGAATATTTTCATCTAGACACGTGTGCACATTTTCACAAGCTTTCCCTAACACCAGGTTCGAATTAGTGCTTTTTTCACAGAAACATGGTTTTCAGCGATTTCCACCTAAAAGATATGTAATTTACATGTATTCCAACAACATGGCATTCCGGGTTCCGTACATGCTACATGTATGACGGATTTGGCAATCATGCGTTTCTGACTTGTGAGCATGTGGTTTACAGACCTTTCAACCTCCGAACAAGGCGTATATAAATTTAGAAATATTTACTCTGACTTCATAGGTTTTTCCTATCACCAGGTTCTAAAATCGGACATTTGGCAACAGAAAACACTCTTTGAGCGAATTCTCACCAATACCCATGTAATTTACATTGTTTACATAACCATGGAATTCTGTATTACGAGCATGTATCATGCATCACGGATTCTTCAAACATGCACTTCTGAGTTGTGAACATGCGCATGACTGATGTTTCAACCACCAAACAAGTTACCTATGCATTCTGAAATATTTACTTTGACTTTGTAGCTTCTTCCTATCACCAGTTTCAATACTCACACTTTGATCCCACAAAAACCCTCTTGGAGCGAATACTTCCCTAGAGATATGTAAGTTGAATAGATTCCATCTACATGATATTCCGTGTTCCGTACATGCTACATACATGACGGATTCGACAAATATACATTCCTGAGTTGAGGTCATCTGGATTACTAACCTTTCCTCCTCTATAAAAGTAATATTTTCATCTAGACACGTGTGCACATTTTCACAAGTTTTCCCTAACACCAGGTTCGAATTAGTGCTTTTTTCACAGAAACATAGTTTTCAGCGATTTCCACCTAACAGATATGTAATTTACATGTATTCCAACAACATGGCATTCTGGGTTCCGTACATGCTACATGTATGACGGATTTGGCAATCATGCGTTTCTGACTTGTGAGCATGTGGATTACAGACCTTTCAACCTCCGAAAAAGGCGTATATAAATTTAGAAATATTTACTCTGACTTCATAGGTTTTTCCTATCACCAGTTTCTAAAATCGGACATTTGGCACCAGAAAACTCTCTTTGAGCGAATTCTCACCAATACCCATGTAATTTACATTGTTTACATAACCATGGAATTCCGTATTACGAGCATGTTTCATGCATCACGGATACCTCAACATGCACTTCTGAGTTGTGAACATGCGCATGACTGATGTTTCAACCACCAAACAAGTTACCTATGCACTCTGAAATATTTACTTTGACTTTGTAGCTTCTTCCTATCACCAGTTTCAATACTCACACTTTGATCCCACAAAAACCCTTTTGGAGCGAATTCTTCCTTAGAGATATGTAAGTTGAGTAGATCCCATCTACATGATATTCCGTGCTCCGTACATGCTACATACATGACGGATTCGACAAATATACATTCCTGAGTTGAGGTCATCTGGATTACTAATCTTTCCTCCTCTATAAAAGGAATATTTTCATCTAGACACGTGTGCACATTTTCACAAGCTTTCCCTAACACCAGGTTCGAATTAGTGCTTTTTTCACAGAAACATAGTTTTCAAAGATTTCCACCTAACAGATATGTAATTTACATGTATTCCAACAACATGGCATTCCGGGTTCCGTACATGCTACATGTATGACGGATTTGGCAATCATGGGTTTCTGACTTGTGAGCATGTGGATTACAGACCTTTCAACCTCCGAACAAGGCGTATATAAATTTAGAAATATTTACTCTGACTTCATAGGTTTTTCCTATCACCAGGTTGTAAAATCGGACATTTGGCAACAGAAAACACTCTTTGAGCGAATTCTCACCAATACCCATGTAATTTACATTGTTTACATAACCATGGAATTCCGTATTACGAGCATGTTTCATGCATCACGGATTCTTCAAACATGCACTTCTGAGTTGTGAACATGCGCATGACTGATGTTTCAAACACCAAACAAGTTATCTATACATTCTGAAATATTTACTTTGACTTTGTAGCTTCTTCCTATCACCAGTTTCAATACTCACACTTTGATCCCACAAAAACCCTCTTGGAGCGAATTCTTCCCTAGAGATTTGTAAGTTGAATAGATTCCATCTACATGATATTCCGTGTTCCGTACATGCTACATAAATGACGGATTCGACAAATATACATTCCTGAGTTGAGGTCATCTGGATTACTAATCTTTCCTCCTCTATAAAAGTAATATTTTCATCTAGACACGTGTGCACATTTTCACAAGCTTTCCCTAACACCAAGTTCGAATTAGTGCTTTTATCACAGAAACATAGTTTTCAGCGATTTCCACCTAACAGATATGTAATTTACATGTATTCAAACAACATGGCATTCCGGGTTCCGTACATGCTACATGTATGACGGATTTGGCAATCATGCGATTCTGACTTGTGAGCATGTGGATTACAGACCTTTCAACCTCCGAACAAGGCGTATATAAATTTAGAAATATTTACTCTGACTTCATGGGTATTTCCTATCACCAGGTTCTAAAATCGGACATTTGGCACCAGAAAACACTCTTTGAGCGAATTCTCACCAATACCCATGTAATTTACATTGTTTACATAACCATGGAATTCCGTATTACGAGCATGTTTCATGCATCACGGATTCCTCAAACATGCACTTCTGAGTTGTGAACATGCGCATGACAGATTTTTCAAGCACCAAACAAGTTACCTATTCATTCTGAAATATTTACTTTGACTTTGTAACTTCTTCCTATCACCAGTTTCAATACTCACACTTTGATCCCACAAAAACCCTCTTGGAGCGAATTCTTCCCTAGAGATATGTAAGTTGAATAGATTCCATCTACATGATATTCCGTGTTCCATACATGCTACATACATGACGGATTCGACAAATATACATTCCTGAGTTGAGGTCATCTGGATTACTAATCTGTCCTCCTCTATAAAAGGAATATTTTCATCTAGACACGTGTGCACATTTTCACAACTTTTCCTAACACCAGGTACGAATTAGTGCTTTTTTCACAGAAACATAGTTTTCAGCGATTTCCAACTAACAGATATGTAATTTACATGTATTCCAACAACATGGCATTCTGGGTTCCGTACATGCTACATGTATGTCGGATTTGGAAATCATGCATTTCTGACTTGTGAGCATGTGGTTACAGACCTTACAACCTCCGAACAAGGCGTATATACATTTAGAAATATTTAGTCTGACTTCATAGGTTTTTCCTATTACCAGTTTCTTAAATCGGACATTTGGCACCAGAAAACTCTCTTTGAGCGAATTCTCACCAATACCCATGTAATTTACATTGTTTACATAACCATGGAATTCCGTATTACGAGCATGTTTCATGCATCAAGGATTCCTCTAACATGCACTTCTGAGTTGTGAACATGCGCATGACTGATGTTTCAACCACCAAACCAGTTACCTTTGCATCTTGAAATATTTACTTTGACTTTGTAGCTTCTTCCTATCACCAGTTTCAATACTCACACTTTGATCCCACAAAAACCCTCTTGGAGCGAATACTTCCCTAGAGATATGTAAGTTGAATAGATTCCATCTACATGATATTCCGTGTTCCGTACATGCTACATACATGACGGATTCGACAAATATACATTCCTGAGTTGAGGTCATCTGGATTACTAATCTTTCCTCCTCTATAAAAGTAATATTTTCATCTAGACACGTGTGCACATTTTCACAAGCTTTCCCTAACACCAGGTTCGAATTAGTGCTTTTTTCACAGAAACATAGTTTTCAGCGATTTCCACCTAACAGATATGTAATTTACATGTATTCCAACAACATGGCATTCCGGGTCCGTACATGCTACATGTATGACGGATTTGGCAATCATGCGTTTCTGACTTGTGAGCATGAGGATTACAGACCTTTCAAACTTCGAACAAGGCGTATAAAAATTTAGAAATATTTACTCTGACTTCATAGGTTTTTCCTATCACCAGGTTCTAAAATCGGACATTTGGCACCAGAAAACACTCTTTGAGCGAATTCTCACCAATACAGATGTAAATTAAATTGTTTACATAACCATGGAATTCCGTATTACGAGCATGTTTCATGCATCACGGATTCCTCAAACATGCACTTCTGAGTTGTGAACATGCGCATGACTGATGTTTCAAACACCAAACAATTTACCTATGCATCCTGAAATATTTACTTTGACTTTGTAGCTTCTTCCTATCACCAGTTTCAATACCCACACATTGATCCCACAAAAACCCTCTTGGAGCGAATTCTTCCCTAGAGATATGTAAGTTGAATAGATACCATCTACATGATATTCCGTGTTCCGTACATGCGACATACATGACGGATTCGACAAATATAACTTCCTGAGTTGAGGTCATCTGGATTACTAATCTTTCCTCCTCTATAAAAGGAATATTTTCATCTAGACACGTGTGCACATTTTCACAAGCTTTCCCTAACACCAGGTTCGAATTAGTGCTTTTTTCACAGAAACATAATTTTCAGCGATTTCCACCTAACAGATATGTAATTTACATGTATTCCAACAAAATGGCATTCCGGGATCCGTACATGCTACATGTATGACGGATTTGGCAATCATGCGTTTCTGACTTGTGAGCATGTGGATTACAGACCTTTCAACCTCCGAACAAGGCGTATATAAATTTAGAAATATTTACTCTGACTTCATAGGTTTTTCCTATCACCAGGTTCTAAAATCGGACATTTGGCACCAGAAAACACTCTTTGAGCGAATTCTCACCAATACCCATGTAATTTACATTGTTTACATAACCATGGAATTCCGTATTACGAGCATGTTTCATGCATCACGGATACCTCAACATGCACTTCTGAGTTATGAACATGCGCATGACTGATGTTTCAACCACCAAACAAGTTTCCTATGCATTCTGAAATATTTACTTTGACTTTGTAGCTTCTTCCTATCACCAGTTTCAATACTCACACTTTGATCCCACAAAAACACTTTTGGAGCGAATTCTTCCTTCGAGATATGTAAGTTGAGTAGATCCCATCTACATGATATTCCGTGTTCCGTACATGCTGCATACATGACGGATTCGACAAATATACATTCCTGAGTTGAGGTCATCTGGATTACTAATCTTTCCTCCTCTATAAAAGGAATATTTTCATCTAGACACGTGTGCACATTTTCACAATCTTTCCCTAACACCAGGTTCGAATTAGTGCTTTTTTCACAGAAACATAGTTTTCAGCGATTTCCACCTAACAGATATATAATTTACATGTATTCCAACAACATGGCATTCCGGGTTCCGTACATGCTACATGTATGACGGATTTGGCAATCATGCGTTTCTGACTTGTGAGCATGTGGATTACAGACCTTTCAACCACCGAACAAGGCGTATATAAATTTAGAAATATTTACTCTGACTTCAGAGGTTTTTCCTATCACCAGGTTCTAAAATCGGACATTTGGCACCAGAAAACTCTCTTTGAGCGAATTCTCACCAATACCCATGTAATTTACATTGTTTACATAACCATGGAATTCCGTATTACGAGCATGTTTCATGCATCACGGATACCTCAACATGCACTTCTGAGTTGTGAACATGCGCATGACTGAAATTTCAAACACCAAACAAGTTACCTATGCATTCTGAAATATTTACTATGACTTTGTAGCTTCTTCCTATCACCAGTTTCAATACTCACACTTTGATCCCACAAAAACCCTCTTGGAGCGAATACTTCCCTAGAGATATGTAAGTTGAATAGATTCCATCTACATGTTATTCCGTGTTCCGTACATGCTACATACATGACGGATTCGCGAAATATACCTTCCTGAGTTGAGGTCATCTGGATTACTAATCTTTCCTCCTCTATAAAAGTAATATTTTCATCTAGACACGTGTGCACATTTTCACAAGCTTTCCCTAACACCAGGTTCGAATTCGTGCTTTTTTCACAGAAACATAGTTTTCAGCGATTTCCACCTAATAGATATGTAATTTACATGTATTCCAACAACATGGCATTCCGGGTTCCGTACATGCTAAATGTATGACGGATTTGGCAATCATGCGTTTCTGACTTGTGAGCATGTGGATTACAGACCTTTCAACCTCCGAACAAGGCGTATATAAATTTAGAAATATTTACTCTGACTTCATAGGATTTTCCTATCACCAGGTTCTAAAATCGGACATTTGGCACCAGAAAACACTCTTTGAGCGAATTCTCACCAATACCCATGTAATTTACATTGTTTACATAACCATGGAATTCCGTATTACGAGCATGTTTCATGCATCACGGATTCCTCAAACATGCACTTCTGAGTTGTGAACATGCGCATGACTGATGTTTCAACCACCAAACAAGTTACCTATGCATTCTGAAATATTTACTTTGACTTTGTAGCTTCTTCCTATCACGAGTTTCAATACTCACACTTTGATCCCACAAAAACCCTCTTGGAGCGAATACTTCCCTAGAGATATGTAAGTTGAATAGATTCCATCTACATGATATTCCGTCTTCCGTACATGCTACATACATGACGGATTCGACAAATATACCTTCGCGAGTTGAGGTCATCTGGATTACTAATCTTTCCTCCTCTATAAAAGTAATATTTTCATCTAGACACGTGTGCACATTTTCACAAGCTTTCCCTAACACCAGGTTCGAATTCGTGCTTTTTTCACAGAAACATAGTTTTCAGCGATTTCCACCTAATAGATATGTAATTTACATGTATTCCAACAACATGGCATTCCGGGTTCCGTACATGCTAAATGTATGACGAATTTGGCAATCATGCGTTTCTGACTTGTGAGAATGTAGATTACAGACCTTTCAACTTCCGAACAAGGCGTATATATATTTAGAAATATTTACTCTGACTTCATAGGATTTTCCTATCACCAGGTTCTAAAATCGGACATTTGGCACCAGAAAACACTCTTTGAGCGAATTCTCACCAATACCCATGTAATTTACATTGTTTACATAACCATGGAATTCCGTATTACGATCATGTTTCATGCATCACGGATTCCTCAAACATGCACTTCTGAGTTGTGAACATGCGCATGACTGATGTTTCAACCACCAAACAAGTTACCTATGCATTCTGAAATATTTACTTTGACTTTGTAGCTTCTTCCTATCACCAGTTTCAATACTCACACTTTGATCCCACAAAAACCCTCTTGGAGCGAATACTTCCCTAGAGATATGTAAGTTGAATAGATTCCATCTACATGATATTCCGTGTTCCGTACATGCTACATACATGACGGATTCGACAAATATACCTTCGCGAGTTGAGGTCTTCTGGATTACTAATCTTTCCTCCTCTATAAAAGTAATATTTTCATCTAGACACGTGTGCACATTTTCACAAGCTTTCCCTAACACCAGGTTCGAATTCGTGCTTTTTTCACAGAAACATAGTTTTCAGCGATTTCCACCTAATAGATATGTAATTTACATGTATTCCAACAACATGGCATTCCGGGTTCCGTACATGCTACATGTATGACGGATTTGGCAATCATGCGTTTCTGACTTGTGAGAATGTAGATTACAGACCTTTCAACTTCCGAACAAGGCGTATATATATTTAGAAATATTTACTCTGACTTCATAGGATTTTCCTATCACCAGGTTCTAAAATCGGACATTTGGCACCAGAAAACACTCTTTGAGCGAATTCTCACCAATACCCATGTAATTTACATTGTTTACATAACCATGGAATTCCGTATTACGAGCATGTTTCATGCATCACGGATTCCTCAAACATGCACTTCTGAGTTGTGAACATGCGCATGACTGATGTTTCAACCACCAAACAAGTTACCTATGCACTCTGAAATATTTACTTTGACTTTGTAGCTTCTTCCTATCACCAGTTTCAATACTCACACTTTGATCCCACGAAAACCCTCTTGGAGCGAATTCTTCCCTAGAGATATGTAAGTTGAATTGATTCCATCTACATGATATTCCGTGTTCCGTACATGCTACATACATGACGGATTCGACAAATATACATTCCTGAGTTGAGGTCATCTGGATTACTAATCTTTCCTCCTCTATAAAAGGAATATTTTCATCTAGACACGTGTGCACATTTTCACAAGCTTTCCCTAACACCAGGTTCGAATTAGTGCTTTTTTCACAGAAATATTGTTTTCAGCGATTTCCACCTAAGAGATATGTAATTTACATGTATTCCAACAAAATGGCATTCCGGGTTCCGTACATGCTACATGTATGACGGATTTGGCAATCATGCGTTTCTCACTTGTGAGCATGTGGATTACAGTCCTTTCAAGCTCCGAACAAGGCGTATATAAATTTAGAAATATTTACTCTGACTTCATAGGTTTTTCCTATCACCAGGTTCTAAAATCAGACATTTGGCAGCAGAAAACACTCTTTGAGCGAATTCACAACAATACCCATGTAATTTACATTGTTTACATAACCATGGAATTCCGTATTACGAGCATGTTTCATGCATCACGGATTCCTCAAACATGCACTTCTGAGTTGTGAACATGCGCATGACTGATGTTTCAACCACCAAACAAGTTACTTATGCATTCTGAAATATTTACTTTGACTTTGTAGCTTCTTCCTATCACCAGTTTCAATACTCACACTTTGATCCCACAAAAACCCTCTTGGAGCGAACTCTTCCCTAGAGATATGTAAGTTGAATAGATTCCATCTACATGATATTCCTTGTTCCGTACATGCTACATACATGACGGATTCGACAAATATACATTCCTGAGTTGAGGTCATCTGGATTACTAATCTTTCCTCCTCTATAAAAGGAATATTTTCATCTAGACACGTGTGCACATTTTCACAAGCTTTCCCTAACACCAGGTTCGAATTAGTGCTTTTTTCACAGAAACATAGTTTTCAGCGATATCCACCTAACAGATATGTAATTTACATGTATTCCAACAAAATGGCGTTCCGGGTTCCGTACATGCTACATGTATGACGGATTTGGCAATCATGCGTTTCTGACTTGTGAGCATGTGGATTACATTCCTTTCAAACTCCGAACAAGGCGTATATAAATTTAGAAATATTTACTCTGACTTCATAGGTTTTTCCTATCACCAGTTTCTAAAATCGGACATTTGGCACCAGAAAACTCTCTTTGAGCGAATTCTCACCAATACCCATGTAATTTACATTCTTTACATAACCATGGAATTCCGTATTGCGAGCATGTTTCATGCATCACGGATTCCTCAAACATGCACTTCTGAGTTGTGAACATGCGCATGACTGATGTTTCAACCACCAAACAAGTTACCTAAGCATCCTGAAATATTTACTTTGACTTTGTAGCTTCTTCCTATCACCAGTTTCAATACTCACACTTTGATCCCACAAAAACACTCTTGGAGCGAATACTTCCCTAGAGATATGTAAGTTGAATAGATTCCATCTACATGATATTCCGTGTTCCGTACATGCTACATACATGACGGATTCGACAAATATACATTCCTGAGTTGAGGTCATCTGGATTACTAACCTTTCCTCCTCTATAAAAGCAATATTTTCATCTAGACACGTGTGCACATTTTCACAAGCTTTCCCTAACACAAGGTTCGAATTCGTGCTTTTTTCACAGAATCATAATTTTCAGCGAGTTCCACCTAACAGATATATAATTTACATGTATTCCAACAACATGGCATTCCGGGTTCCTTACATGCTACATGTATGACGGATTTGGCAATCATGCGTTTCTGACTTGTGAGCATGTGGATTACAGACCTTTCAACCTCCGAACAAGGCGTATATAAATTTAGAAATATTTACTATGACTTCATAGGTTTTTCCTATCACCAGGTTCTAAAATCGGACATTTGGCACCAGAAAACACTCTTTGAGCGAATTCTCACCAATACCCATGTAATTTACATTGTTTACATAACCATGGAATTCCGTATTACGAGCATGTTTCATGCATCACGGATTCCTCAAACATGCACTTCTGAGTTGTGAACATGCGCATGACTGATGTTTCAAACACCAAACAATTTACCTATGCATCCTGAAATATTTACTTTTACTTTGTAGCTTCTTCCCATCACCAGTTTCAATACCCACACATTGATCCCACAAAAACCCTCTTGGAGCGAATTCTTCCCTAGAGATATGTAAGTTGAATAGATTCCATCTACATGATATTCCGTGTTCCGTACATGCTACATACATGATGGAATCGACAAATATACATTCCTGAGTTGAGGTCATCTGGATTACTAATCTTTCCTCCTCTATAAAAGTAATATTTTCATCTAGACACGTGTGCACATTTTCACAAGCTTTCCCTAACACCAGATTCGAATTCGTGCTTTTTTCACAGAAATATCGTTTTCAGCGATTTCCACCTAACAGATATATAATTTACATGTATTCCAACAACATGGCATTCCGGGTTCCGTACATGCTAAATGTATGACGGATTTGGCAATCATGCGTTTCTGACTTGTGAGCATGTGGATTACAGACCTTTCAACCTCCGAACAAGGCGTATATAAATTTAGAAATATTTACTCTTACTTCATAGGATTTTCCTATCACCAGGTTCTAAAATCGGACATTTGGCACCAGAAAACACTCTTTGAGCGAATTCTCACCAATACCCATGTAATTTACATTGTTTACATAACCATGGAATTCCGTATTACGAGCATGTTTCATGCATCACGGATTCCTCAAACATGCACTTCTGAGTTGTGAACATGCGCATGACTGATGTTTCAACCACCAAACAAGTTACCTATGCATTCTGAAATATTTACTTTGACTTTGTAGCTTCTTCCTATCACCAGTTTCAATACTCACACTTTGATCCCACAAAAACCCTCTTGGAGCGAATTCTTCCCTAGAGATATGTAAGTTGAATAGATTCCATCTACATGATATTCCGTGTTCCGTACATGCTACATACATGACGGATTCGACAAATATACCTTCGCGAGTTGAGGTCATCTGGATTACTAATCTTTCCTCCTCTATAAAAGTAATATTTTCATCTAGACACGTGTGCACATTTTCACAAGCTTTCCCTAACACCAGGTTCGAATTCGTGCTTTTTTCACAGAAACATAGTTTTCAGCGATTTCCACCTAATAGATATGTAATTTACATGTATTCCAACAACATGGCATTCCGGGTTCCGTACATGCTAAATGTATGACGGATTTGGCAATCATGCGTTTCTGACTTGTGAGAATGTAGATTACAGACCTTTCAACTTCCGAACAAGGCGTATATATATTTAGAAATATTTACTCTGACTTCATAGGATTTTCCTATCACCAGGTTCTAAAATCGGACATTTGGCACCAGAAAACACTCTTTGAGCGAATTCTCACCAATACCCATGTAATTTACATTGTTTACATAACCATGGAATTCCGTATTACGAGCATGTTTCATGCATCACGGATTCCTCAAACATGCACTTCTGAGTTGTGAACATGCGCATGACTGATGTTTCAACCACCAAACAAGTTACCTATGCACTCTGAAATATTTACTTTGACTTTGTAGCTTCTTCCTATCACCAGTTTCAATACTCACACTTTGATCCCACAAAAACCCTCTTGGAGCGAATTCTTCCCTAGAGATATGTAAGTTGAATAGATTCCATCTACATGATATTCCGTGTTCCGTACATGCTACATACATGACGGATTCGACAAATATACTTTCCTGAGTTGAGGTCATCTGGATTACTAATCTTTCCTCCTTTATAAAAGTAATATTTTCATCTAGACACGTGTGCACATTTTCACAAGCTTTCCCTAACACCAGGTTCGAATTAGTGCTTTTTTCACAGAAACATAGTTTTCAGCGATTTCCAACTAACAGATATATAATTTACATGTATTCCAACAACATGGCATTCCGGGTTCCTTACATGCTACATGTATGACGGATTTGGCAATCATGCGTTTCTGACTTGTGAGCATGTGGATTACAGACCTTTCAACCTCCGAACAAGGCGTATATAAATTTAGAAATATTTACTCTGACTTCATAGGTTTTTCCTATCACCAGGTTCTAAAATCGGACATTTGGCACCAGAAAACAATCTTTGAGCGAATTCTCACCAATACCCATGTAATTTACATTGTTTACATAACCATGGAATTCCGTATTACGATCATGTTTCATGCATCACGGATTCCTCAAACATTCACTTCTGAGTTGTGAACATGCGCATGAGTGATGTTTCAACCACCAAACAAGTTACCTATGCACTCTGAAATATTTACTTTGACTTTGTAGCTTCTACATTTCACCAGTTTCAATACTCAATCTTTGATCCCACAAAAACCCTCTTGGAGAGAATTCTTCCCTAGAGATTTGTATGTTGAATAGATTCCATCTGCATGATATTCCGTGTTCCGTACATGCTACATACATGACGGATTCGACAAATATACCTTCCTGAGTTGAGGTCATCTGGATTACAAATCTTTCCTCCTCTATAAAAGTAATATTTTCATCTAGATACGTGTGCACATTTTCACAAGCTATCCCTAACACCAGGTTCGAATTAGTGCTTTTTTCACAGAAACATTGTTTTCAGCGATTTTCACCTAACAGATATGTAATTTACATGTATTCGAACAACATGGCATTCCGCGTTCCTTACATGCTACATGTATGACGGATTTGGCAATCATGCGTTTCTGACTTGTGAGCATGTGGATTATAGACCTTTCAACCTCCGAACAGGGCGTATATAAATTTAGAAATATTGACTCTGACTTCATAGGTTTTTCCTATCACCAGTTTCTAAAATCGGACTTTTGGCACCAGAAAACACTCTTTGAGCGAATTCTCACCAATACCCATGTAATTTACATTGTTTACATAACCATGGAATTCCGTATTACGAGCATGTTTCATGCATCACGGATTCCTCAAACATGCACTTCTGAGTTGTGAACATGCGCATGACTGATGTTTCAACCACCAAACAAGTTACCTATGCACTCTGAAATATTTACTTTGACTTTGTAGCTTCTTCCTATCACCAGTTTCAATACTCACACTTTGATCCCCAAAAACCCTCTTGGAGCGAATTCTTCCCTAGAGATATGTAAGTTGAATAGATTCCATCTACATGATATTCCGTGTTCCCTACATGCTACATACATGACGGATTCGACAAATATACTTTCCTGAGTTGAGGTCATCTGGATTACTAATCTTTCCTCCTTTATAAAAGTAATATTTTCATCTAGACACGTTTGAACATTTTCACAAGCTTTCCCTAACACCAGGTTCGAATTAGTGCTTTTTTCACAGAAACATAGTTTTCAGCGATTTCCACCTAACAGATATATAATTTACATGTATTCCAACAACATGGCATTCCGGGTTCCTTACATGCTACATGTATGACGGATTTGGCAATCATGCGTTTCTGACTTGTGAGCATGTGGATTACAGACCTTTCAACCTCCGAACAAGGCGTATATAAATTTAGAAATATTTACTCTGACTTCATAGGTTTTTCCTATCACCAGGTTCTAAAATCGGACATTTGGCACCAGAAAACACTCTTTGAGCGAATTCTCACCAATATCCATGTACTTTACATTGTTTACATAACCATGGAATTCCGTATTACGATCATGTTTCATGCATCACGGATTCCTCAAACATTCACTTCTGAGTTGTGAACATGCGCATGACTGATGTTTCAACCACCAAACAAGTTACCTATGCATTCTGAAATATTTACTTTGACTTTGTAGCTTTTTCCTATCACCAGTTTAAATACTCACACTTTGATCCCACAAAAACCCTCTTGGAGCGAATTCTTCCGAAGAGATATGTAAGTTGAATAGGTTCCATCTACATGATATTCCGTGTTCCGTACATGCTACATACATGACGGATTCGACAAATATACATTCCTGAGTTGAGGTCATCTGGATTACTAATCTTTCCTCCTCAATAAAAGTAATATTTTCATCTAGACACGTGTGCACATTTTCACAAGCTTTCCCTAACACCAGGTTCGAATTAGTGCTTTTTTCACAGAAACATAGTTTTCAGCGATTTCCACCTAACAGATATGTAATTTACATGTATTCCAACAACATGGCATTCCGGGTTCCGTACATGCTACATGTATGACGGATTTGGCAATCATGCGTTTCTGACTTGTGAGCATGTGGATTACAGACCTTTCAACCTCCGAACAAAGCGTATATAAATTTAGAAATATTTACTCTGACTTCATAGGTTTTTCCTATCACCAGTTTCTAAAATCGGACTTTTGGCACCAGAAAACACTCTTTGAGCGAATTCTCACCAATACCCATGTAATTTACATTGTTTACATAACCATGGAATTCCGTATTACGAGCATGTTTCATGCATCACGGATTCCTCAAACATGCACTTCTGAGTTGTGAACATGCGCATGACTGATGTTTCAACCACCAAACAAGTTACCTATGCATTCTGAAATATTTACTTTGACTTTGTAGCTTTTTCCTTTCACCAGTTTCAATACTCACACTTTTATCCCACAAAAACCCTCTTAGAGAGAATTCTTCCCTAGAGATTTGTAAGTTGAATAGATTCCATCTTCATGATATTCCGTGTTCCGTACATGCTACATACATGACGGATTCGACAAATATACATTCCTGAGTTGAGGTCATCTGGATTACTAACCTTTCCTCCTCTATAAAAGTAATATTTTCATCTAGACACGTGTGCACATTTTCACAAGCTTTCCGTAACACCAGGTTCGAATTAGTGCTTTTTTCACAGAAACATAGTTTTCAGCGATTTCCACCTAACAGATATGTAATTTACATGTATTCCAACAACATGGCTTTCCGGGTTCCGTACATGCTACATGTACGACGGATTTGGCAATCATGCGTTTCTGACTTGTGAGCATGTGGATTACAGACCTTTCAACCTCCGAACAAGGCGTATATAAATTTAGAAATATCTACTCTGACTTCATAGGTTTTTCCTATCACCAGGTTCTAAAATCGGACATTTGGCACCAGAAAACACTCTTTGAGCGAATTCTCACCAATACCCATGTAATTTACATTGTTTAAATAACCATGGAATTCCGTATTACGAGCAGGTTTCATGCATCACGGATTCCTCAAACATGCACTTCTGAGTTGTGAACATGCGCATGACTGATGTTTCAACCACCAAACAATTTACCTATGCACTCTGAAATATTTACTTTGACTTTGTAGCTTCTTCCTATCACCAGTTTCAATACTCACACTTTGATCCCACAAAAACCCTCTTGGAACGAATTCTTCCCTAGAGATATGTAAGTTGAATAGATTCCATCTACATGATATTCCGTGTTCCGTACATGCTACATACATGACGGATTCGACAAATATACATTCCTGAGTTGAGGTCATCTGGATTACTAATCTTTCCTCCTCTATAAAAGGAATATTTTCATCTAGACACGTGTGCACATTTTCACAATCTTTCCCTAACACCAGGTTCGAATTTGTGCTTTTTTCACAGAAACATAATTTTCAGCGATTTCCACCTAACAGATATATAATTTACATGTATTCCAACAACATGGCATTCCGGGTTCCGTACATGCTACATGTATGACTGATTTGGCAATCATGCATTTCTGACTTGCGAACATGTGGATTACAGTCCTTTCAACCTCCGAACAAGGCGTATATAAATTTAGAAATATTTACTCTGACTTCATAGGTTTTTCCTATCACCAGTTTCTAAAATCGGACATTTGGCAACAGAAAACACTCTTTGAGCGAATTCTCACCAATACCCATGTAATTTACATTGTTTACATAACCATGGAATTCCGTAGTACGAGCATGTTTCATGCATCACGGATTCCTCAAACATGCACTTCTGAGTTGTGAACATGCGCATGACTGATGTTTCAACCACCAAACAATTTACCTATTCACTCTGAAATATTTACTTTGACTTTGTAGCTTCTTCCTATCACCAGTTTCAATACTCACACTTTGATCCCACAAAAAATCTCTTGGAGCGAATTCTTCCCTAGAGATATGTAAGTTGAATAGATTCCATCTACATGATATTCCGTGTTCCGTACATGCTACATACATGACGGATTCGACAAATATACATTCCTGAGTTGAGGTCATCTGGATTACTAATCTGTCCTCCTCTATAAAAGGAATATTTTCATCTAGACACGTGTGCACATTTTCACAAGCTTTCCCTAACACCAGGTTCGAATTACTGCTTTTTTCACAGAAACATAATTTTCAGCGATTTCCACCTAACAGATATGTAATTTACATGTATTCCAACAAAATTGCATTCCGGGATCCGTACATGCTACATGTATGACGGATTTGGCAATCATGCGTTTCTGACTTGTGAGCATGTGGATTACAGACCTTTCAACCTCCGAAAAAGGCGTATATAAATTTAGAAATATTTACTCTGACTTCATAGATTTTTCCTATCACCAGGTTCTAAAATCGGACATTTGGCACCAGAAAACTCTCTTTGAGCGAATTCTCACCAATACCCATGTAATTTACATTGTTTACATAACCATGGAATTCCGTATTACGAGCATGTTTCATGCATCACGGATAACTCAACATGCACTTCTGAGTTGTGAACATGCGCATGACTGATGTTTCAACCACCAAACAAGTTACCAGTGCACTCTGAAATATTTACTTTGACTTTGTAGCTTCTTCCTATCACGAGTTTCAATACTCACACTTTGATCCCACAAAAACCCTCTTGGAGAGAATTCTTCCCTAGAGATATGTAAGTTGAATAGATTCCATCTACATGATATTCCGTGTTCCGTACATGCTACATACATGACGGATTCGACAAATATACATTCCTGAGTTGAGGTCATCTGGATTACTAATCTTTCCTCCTCTATAAAAGTAATATTTTCATCTAGACACGTGTGCACATTTTCACAAGCTTTCCCTAACACCAGGTTCGAATTAGTGCTTTTTTCACAGAAACATTGTTTTCAGCGATTACCACCTAAGAGATATGTAATTTACATGTATTCCAACAAAATGGCATTCCGGGTTCCGTACATGCTACATGTATGACGGATTTGGCAATCATGCGTTTCTGACTTGTGAGCATGTGGATTACAGTCCTTTCAAACTCCGAACAAGGCGTATATAAATTTAGAAATATTTACTCTGACTTCATAGGATTTTCCTATCACCAGTTTCTAAAATCGGACATTTGGCACCAGAAAACACTCTTTGAGCGAATTCTCACCAAAACCCATGTAATTTACATTGTTTACATAACCATGGAATTCCGTATTACGAGCATGTTTCATGCATCACGGATTCCTCAAACATGCACTTCTGAGTTGTGAACATGCGCATGACTGATGTTTCAACCTCCAAACAAGTTACCTATGCACTCTGAAATATTTACTTTGACTTTGTAGCTTCTTCCTATCACCAGTTTCAATACTCACACTTTGATCCCACAAAAACCCTCTTGGAGCGAATTCTTCCCTAGAGATATGTAAGTTGAATAGATTCCATCTACATGATATTCCGTGTTCCGTACATGCTACATACATGACGGATTCGACAAATATACATTCCTGAATTGAGGTCATCTGGATTACTAATCTTTCCTCCTCTATAAAAGGAATATTTTCATCTAGACACGTGTGCACATTTTCACAAGCTTTCCCTAACACCAGGTTCGAATTAGTGCTTTTTTCACAGAAACATTGTTTTCAGCGATTTCCACCTAAGAGATATGTAATTTACATGTATTCCAACAAAATGGCATTCCGGGTTCCGTACATGCTACATGTATGACGGATTTGGCAATCATGCGTTTCTGACTTGTGAGCATGTGGATTACAGTCCTTTCAAACTCCGAACAAGGCGTATATAAATTTAGAAATATTTACTCTGACTTCATAGGTTTTTCCTATCACCAGTTTCTTAAATCGGACATTTGGCACCAGAAAACACTCTTTGAGCGAATTCTCACCAATACCCATGTAATTTACATTGTTTACATAACCATGGAATTCCGTATTACGAGCATGTTTCATGCATCACGGATTCCTCAAACATGCACTTCTGAGTTGTGAACATGCGCATGACTGATGTTTCCACCACCAAACAAGTTACCTATGCATTCTGAAATATTTACTTTGACTTTGTAGCTTCTTCCTATCACCAGTTTCAATACTCACACTTTGATCCCACAAAAACCCTCTTGGAGCGAATTCTTCCCTAGAGATATGTAAGTTGAATAGATTCCATCTACATGATATTCCGTGTTCCGTACATGCTACATACATGACGGATTCGACAAATATACCTTCCTGAGATGAGGTCATCTGGATTACTAATCTTTCCTCCTCTATAAAAGTAATAATTTCATCTAGACACGTGTGCACATTTTCACAAGCTTTCCCTAACACCAGGTTCGAATTCGTGCTTTTTTCACAGAAACATAGTTTTCAGCGATTTCCACCTAACAGATATGTAATTTACATGTATTCCAACAACATGGCATTCCGGGTTCCGTACATGCTACATGTATGACGGATTTGGCAATCATGCGTTTCTGACTTGTGAGCATGTGGATTACAGACCTTTCAACCTCCGAACAAGGCGTATATAAATTTAGAAATATTTACTCTGACTTCATAGATTTTTCCTATCACCAGGTTCTAAAATCGGACATTTGGCACCAGAAAACACTCTTTGAGCGAATTCTCACCAATACCCATGTAATTTACATTGTTTACATAACCATGGAATTCCGTATTACGAGCATGTTTCATGCATCATGGATTCCTCAAACATGCACTTCTGACTTGTGAACATGCGCATGACTGATGTTTCAACCACCAAACAAGTTACCTATGCATTCTGAAATATTTACTTTGACTTTGTTGCTTCTACCTTTCACCAGTTTCAATACTCAAAATTTGATCCCACAAAAACCATCTTGGAGCGAATTCTTCCCTAGAGATATGTAAGTTGAATAGATTCCATCTACATGATATTCCGTGTTCCGTACATGCTACATACATGACGGAATCGACAAATATACATTCCTGAGTTGAGGTCATCTGGATTACTAATCTTTCCTCCTCTATAAAAGTAATATTTTCATCTAGACACGTGTGCACATTTTCACAAGCTTTCCCTAACACCAGGTTCGAATTAGTGCTTTTTTCACAGAAACATAGTTTTCAGTGATTTCCACCTAATAGATATGTAATTTACATGTATTCCAACAACATGGCATTCCGGGTTCCGTACATGATACATGTATGATGGATTTGGCAATCATGCGTTTCTGACTTGTGAGCATGTGGATTACAGACCTTTCAACCTCCGAACAAGGCGTATATTAATTTAGAAATATTTACTCTGACTTCATAGGTTTTTCCTATCACCAGGTTCTAAAATCGGACATTTGGCACCAGAAAACACTCTTTGAGCGAATTCTCACCAATACCCATGTAATTTACATTGTTTACATAACCATGGAATTCCGTATTGCGAGCATGTTTCATGCATCACGGATTCCTCAAACATGAACTTCTGAGTTGTGAACATGCGCATGACTGATGTTTCAACCACCAAACAAGTTACCTATGCATCCTGAAATATTTACTTTGACTTTGTAGCTTCTTCCTATCACCAGTTTCAATACTCACACTTTGATCCCACAAAAACACTCTTGGAGCGAATACTTCCCTAGAGATATGTAAGTTGAATAGATTCCATCTACATGATATTCCGTGTTCCGTACATGCTACATACATGACGGATTATACAAATATACATTCCTGAGTTGAGGTCATCTGGATTACTAATCTTTCCTCCTCTATAAAAGCAATATTTTCATCTAGACACGTGTGCACATTTTCACAAGCTTTCCCTAACACCAGGTTCGAATTCGTGTTTTTTTCACAGAATCATAATTTTCAGCGATTTCCACCTAACAGATATATAATTTACATGTATTCCAACAACATGGCATTCCGGGTTCCGTACATGCTACATGTATGACGGATTTGGCAATCATGCGTTTCTGACTTGTGAGCATGTGGATTACAGACCTTTCAACCTCCGAACAAGGCGTATATAAATTTAGAAATATTTACTCTGACTTCATAGGTTTTTCCTATCACCAGTTTCTAAAATCGGACTTTTGGCACCAGAAAACACTCTTTGAGCGAATTCTCACCAATACCCATGTAATTTACATTGTTTACATAACCATGGAATTCCGTATTACGAGCATGTTTCATGCATCACGGATTCATCAAACATGCACTTCTGAGTTGTGAACATGCGCATGACTGATGTTTCAACCACCAAACAAGTTACTTATGCACTCTGAAATATTTACTTTGACTTTGTAGCTTCTTCCTATCACCAGTTTCAATACTCACACTTTGATCCCACAAAAACCCTCTTGGAGCGAATTCTTCCCTAGAGATATGTAACTTGAATAGATTCCATCTACATGATATTCCGTGTTCCGTACATGCTACATACATGACGGATTCGACAAATATACTTTCCTGAGTTGAGGTCATCTGGATTACTAATCTTTCCTCCTTTATAAAAGTAATATTTTCATCTAGACACGTGTGCACATTTTCACAAGCTTTCCCTAACACCAGGTTCGAATTAGTGCTTTTTTCACAGAAACATAGTTTTCAGCGATTTCCACCTAACAGATATATAATTTACATGTATTCCAACAACATGGCATTCCGGGTTCCTTACATGCTACATGTATGACGGATTTGGCAGTCATGCGTTTCTGACTTGTGAGCATGTGGATTATAGACCTTTCAACCTCCGAACAAGGCGTATATAAATTTAGAAATATTTACTCTGACTTCATAGGTTTTTCCTATCACCAGGTTCTAAAATCGGACATTTGGCACCAGAAAACAATCTTTGAGCGAATTCTCACCAATACCCATGTAATTTACATTGTTTACATAACCATGGAATTCCGTATTACGATCATGTTTCATGCATCACGGATTCCTCAAACATTCACTTCTGAGTTGTGAACATGCGCATGACTGATGTTTCAACCACCAAACAAGTTACCTATGCACTCTGAAATATTTACTTTGACTTTGTAGCTTCTACCTTTCACCAGTTTCAATACTCAAACTTTGATCCCACAAAAACCCTCTTGGAGAGAATTCTTCCCTAGAGATTTGTATGTTGAATAGATTCCATCTGCATGATATTCCGTGTTCCGTACATGCTACATACATGACGGATTCGACAAATATACCTTCCTGAGTTGAGGTCATCTGGATTACAAATCTTTCCTCCTCTATAAAAGTAATATTTTCATCTAGATACGTGTGCACATTTTCACAAGCTATCCCGAACACCAGGTTCGAATTAGTGCTTTTTTCACAGAAACATAGTTTTCAGCGATTTTCACCTAACAGATATGTAATTTACATGTATTCGAACAACATGGCATTCCGCGTTCCTTACATGCTACATGTATGACGGATTTGGCAATCATGCGTTTCTGACTTGTGAGCATGTGGATTATAGACCTTTCAACCTCCGAAAAGGGCGTATATAAATTTAGAAATATTGACTCTGACTTCATAAGTTTTTCCTATCACCAGTTTCTAAAATCGGACTTTTGGCACCAGAAAACACTCTTTGAGCGAATTCTCACCAATACCCATGTAATTTACATTGTTTACATAACCATGGAATTCCGTATTACGAGCAGGTTTCATGCATCACGGATTCCTCATACATGCACTTCTGAGTTGTGAACATGCGCATGACTGATGTTTCAACCACCAAACAAGTTACCTATGCACTCTGAAATATTTACTTTGACTTTGTAGCTTCTTCCTATCACCAGTTTCAATACTCACACTTTGATCCCCAAAAACCCTCTTGGAGCGAATTCTTCCCTAGAGATATGTAAGTTGAATAGATTCCATCTACATGATATTCCGTGTTCCCTACATGCTACATACATGACGGATTCGACAAATATACTTTCCTGAGTTGAGGTCATCTGGATTACTAATCTTTCCTCCTCTATAAAAGTAATATTTTCATCTAGACACGTGTGCACATTTTCACAAGCTTTCCCTAACACCAGGTTCGAATTAGTGCTTTTTTCACAGAAACATAGTTTTCAGCGATTTCCACCTAATAGATATGTAATTTACATGTATTCCAACAACATGGCATTCCGGGTTCCGTACATGCTACATGTATGACGGATTTGGCAATCATGCGTTTCTGACTTGTGAGCATGTGGATTACAGACCTTTCAACCTCCGAACAAGGCGTATAGTAATTTAGAAATATTTACTCTGACTTCATAGGTTTTTCCTATCACCAGGTTCTAAAATCGGACATTTGGCACCAGAAAACACTCTTTGAGCGAATTCTCACCAATACCCATGTAATTTACATTGTTTACATAACCATGGAATTCCGTATTGCGAGCATGTTTCATGCATCACGGATTCCTCAAACATGAACTTCTGAGTTGTGAACATGCGCATGACTGATGTTTCAACCACCAAACAAGTTACCTATGCATCCTGAAATATTTACTTTGACTTTGTAGCTTCTTCCTATCACCAGTTTCAATACTCACACTTTGATCCCACAAAAACACTCTTGGAGCGAATACTTCCCTAGAGATATGTAAGTTGAATAGATTCCATCTACATGATATTCCGTGTTCCGTACATGCTACATACATGACGGATTCGACAAATATACATTCCTGAGTTGAGGTCATCTGGATTACTAATCTTTCCTCCTCTATAAAAGCAATATTTTCATCTAGACACGTGTGCACATTTTCACAAGCTTTCCCTAACACCAGGTTCGAATTCGTGCTTTTTTCACAGAATCATAATTTTCAGCGATTTCCACCTAACAGATATATAATTTACATGTATTCCAACAACATGGCATTCCGGGTTCCGTACATGCTACATGTATGACGGATTTGGCAATCATGCGTTTCTGACTTGTGAGCATGTGGATTACAGACCTTTCAACTTCCGAACAAGGCGTATATAAATTTAGAAATATTTACTCTGACTTCATAGGTTTTTCCTATCACCAGTTTCTAAAATCGGACTTTTGGCACCAGAAAACCCTCTTTGAGCGAATTCTCACCAATACCCATGTAATTTACATTGTTTACATAACCATGGAATTCCGTATTACGAGCATGTTTCATGCATCACGGATTCCTCAAACATGCACTTCTGAGTTGTGAACATGCGCATGACTGATGTTTCAACCACCAAACAAGTTACTTATGCACTCTGAAATATTTACTTTGACTTTGTAGCTTCTTCCTATCACCAGTTTCAATACTCACACTTTGATCCCACAAAAACCCTCTTGGAGCGATTTCTTCCCTAGAGATATGTAAGTTGAATAGATTCCATCTACATGATATTCCGTGTTCCGTACATGCTACATACATGACGGATTCGACAAATATACTTTCCTGAGTTGAGGTCATCTGGATTACTAATCTTTCCTCCTTTATAAAAGTAATATTTTCATCTAGACACGTGTGCACATTTTCACAAGCTTTCCCTAACACCAGGTTCGAATTAGTGCTTTTTTCACAGAAACATAGTTTTCAGCGATTTCCACCTAACAGATATATAATTTACATGTATTCCAACAACATGGCATTCCGGGTTCCTTAAATGCTACATGTATGACGGATTTGGCAATCATGCGTTTCTGACTTGTGAGCATGTGGATTACAGACCTTTCAACCTCCGAACAAGGCGTATATAAATTTAGAAATATTTACTCTGACTTCATAGGTTTTTCCTATCACCAGGTTCTAAAATCGGACATTTGGCACCAGAAAACAATCTTTGAGCGAATTCTCACCAATACCCATGTAATTTACATTGTTTACATAACCATGGAATTCCGTATTACGATCATGTTTCATGCATCACGGATTCCTCAAACATTCACTTCTGAGTTGTGAACATGCGCATGACTGATGTTTCAACCACCAAACAAGTTACCTCTGCACTCTGAAATATTTACTTTGACTTTGTAGCTTCTACCTTTCACCAGTTTCAATACTCAAACTTTGATCCCACAAAAACCCTCTTGGAGAGAATTCTTCCCTAGAGATTTGTATGTTGAATAGATTCCATCTGCATGATATTCCGTGTTCCGTACATGCTACATACATGACGGATTCGACAAATATACCTTCCTGAGTTGAGGTCATCTGGATTACAAATCTTTCCTCCTCTATAAAAGTAATATTTTCATCTAGATACGTGTGCACATTTTCACAAGCTATCCCGAACACCAGGTTCGAATTAGTGCTTTTTTCACAGAAACATAGTTTTCAGCGATTTTCACCTAACAGATATGTAATTTACATGTATTCGAACAACATGGCATTCCGCGTTCCTTACATGCTACATGTATGACGGATTTGGCAATCATGCGTTTCTGACTTGTGAGCATGTGGATTATAGACCTTTCAACCTCCGAACAGGGCGTATATAAATTTAGAAATATTGACTCTGACTTCATAGGTTTTTCCTATCACCAGTTTCTAAAATCGGACTTTTGGCACCAGAAAACAGTCTTTGAGCGAATTCTCACCAATACCCATGTAATTTACATTGTTTACATAACCATGGAATTCCGTATTACGAGCAGGTTTCATGCATCACGGATTCCTCAAACATGCACTTCTGAGTTGTGAACATGCGCATGACTGATGTTTCAACCACCAAACAAGTTACCTATGCACTCTGAAATATTTACTTTGACTTTGTAGCTTCTTCCTTTCACCAGTTTCAATACTCACACTTTGATCCCCAAAAATCCTCTTGGAGCGAATTCTTCCCTAGAGATATGTAACTTGAATAGATTCCATCTACATGATATTCCGTGTTCCCTACATGCTACATACATGACGGATTCGACAAATATACTTTCCTGAGTTGAGGTCATCTGGATTACTAATCTTTCCTCCTTTATAAAAGTAATATTTTCATCTAGACACGTTTGAACATTTTCACAAGCTTTCCCTAACACCAGGTTCGAATTAGTGCTTTTTTCACAGAAACATAGTTTTCAGCGATTTCCACCTAACAGATATATAATTTACATGTATTCCAACAACATGGCATTCCGGGTTCCTTACATGCTACATGTATGACTGATTTGGCAATCATGCGTTTCTGACTTGTGAGCATGTGGATTACAGACCTTTCAACCTCCGAACAAGGCGTATATAAATTTAGAAATATTTACTCTGACTTCATAGGTTTTTCCTATCACCAGGTTCTAAAATCGGACATTTGGCACCAGAAAACACTCTTTGAGCGAATTCTCACCAATACCCATGTAATTTACATTGTTTACATAACCATGGAATTCCGTATTACGAGCATGTTTCATGCATCATGGATTCCTCAAACATGCACTTCTGAGTTGTGAACATGCGCATGACTGATGTTTCAACCACCAAACAAGTTACCTATGCATTCTGAAATATTTACTTTGACTTTGTAGCTTCTACCTTTCACCAGTTTCAATACTCAAAATTTGATCCCACAAAAACCATCTTGGAGCGAATTCTTCCCTAGAGATATGTAAGTTGAATAGATTCCATCTACATGATATTCCGTGTTCCGTACATGCTACATACATGACGGATTCGACAAATATACATTCCTGAGTTGAGGTCATCTGGATTACTAATCTTTCCTCCTCTATAAAAGCAATATTTTCATCTAGACACGTGTGCACATTTTCACAAGCTTTCCCTAACACCAGGTTCGAATTCGTGCTTTTTTCACAGAATCATAATTTTCAGCGATTTCCACCTAACAGATATATAATTTACATGTATTCCAACAACATGGCATTCCGGGTTCCGTACATGCTACATGTATGACGGATTTGGCAATCATGCGTTTCTGACTTGTGAGCATGTGGATTACAGACCTTTCAACCTCCGAACAAGGCGTATATAAATTTAGAAATATTTACTCTGACTTCATAGGTTTCTCCTATCACCAGGTTCTAAAATCGGACATTTGGCACCAGAAAACATTCTTTGAGCGAATTCTCACCAATACCCATGTAATTTACATTGTTTACATAACCATGGAATTCCGTATTACGATCATGTTTCATGCATCACGGATTCCTCAAACATTCACTTCTGAGTTGTGAACATGCGCATGACTGATGTTTCAACCACCAAACAAGTTACCTATGCACTCTGAAATATTTACTTTGACTTTGTAGCTTCTACCTTACACCAGTTTCAATACTCAAACTTTGATCCCACAAAAACCCTCTTGGAGAGAATCCTTCCCTAGAGATTTGTATGTTGAATAGATTCCATCTGCATGTTATTCCGTGTTCCTTACATGCTACATACATGACGGATTCGACAAATATACCTTCCTGAGTTGAGGTCATCTGGATTACTAATCTTTCCTCCTCTATAAAAGTAATATTTTCATCTAGACACGTGTGCACATTTTCACAAGCTATCCCTAACACCAGGTTCGAATTAGTGCTTTTTTCACAGAAACATAGTTTTCAGCGATTTTCACCTAACAGATATGTAATTTACATGTATTCGAACAACATGGCATTCCGCGTTCCTTACATGCTACATGTATGACGGATTTGGCAATCATGCGTTTCTGACTTGTGAGCATGTGGATTATAGACCTTTCAACCTCCGAACAGGGCGTATATAAATTTAGAAATATTGACTCTGACTTCATAGGTTTTTCCTATCACCAGTTTCTAAAATCGGACATTTGGCACCAGAAAACACTCTTTGAGCGAATTCTCACCAATACCCATGTAATTTACATTGTTTACATAACCATGGAATTCCGTATTACGAGCAGGTTTCATGCATCACGGATTCCTCAAACATGCACTTCTGAGTTGTGAACATGCGCATGACTGATGTTTCAACCACCAAACAAGTTACCTATGCACTCTGAAATATTTACTTTGACTTTGTAGCTTCTTCCTATCACCAGTTTCAATACTCACACTTTGATCCACAAAAAACCTCTTGGAGCGAATTCTTCCCTAGAGATATGTAAGTTGAATAGATTCCATCTACATGATATTCCGTGTTCCCTACATGCTACATACATGACGGATTCGACAAATATACTTTACTGAGTTGAGGTCATCTGGATTACTAATCTTTCCTCCTTTAAAAAGTAATATTTTCATCTAGACACGTTTGAACATTTTCACAAGCTTTCCCTAACACCAGGTTCGAATTAGTGCTTTTTTCACAGAAACATAGTTTTCAGCGATTTCCACCTAACAGATATGTAATTTACATGTATTCCAACAACATGGCATTCCGGGTTCCTTACATGCTACATGTATGACGGATTTGGCAATCATGCGTTTCTGACTTGTGAGCATGTGGATTACAGACCTTTCAACCTCCGAACAAGGCGTATATAAATTTAGAAATATTTACTCTGACTTCATAGGTTTTTCCTATCACCAGGTTCTAAAATCGGACATTTGGCACCAGAAAACACTCTTTGAGCGAATTCTCACCAATATCCATGTACTTTACATTGTTTACATAACCATGGAATTCCGTATTACGATCATGTTTCATGCATCACGGATTCCTCAAACATTCACTTCTGAGTTGTGAACATGCGCATGACTGATGTTTCAACCACCAAACAAGTTACCTATGCATTCTGAAATATTTACTTTGACTTTGTAGCTTCTTCCTATCACCAGTTTAAATACTCACAATTTGATCCCACAAAAACCCTCTTGGAGCGAATTCTTCCCTAGAGAAATGTAAGTTGAATAGGTTCCATCTACATGATTTTCCGTGTTCCGTACATGCTACATACATGACGGATTCGACAAATATACATTCCTGAGTTGAGGTCATCTGGATTACTAATCTTTCCTCCTCAATAAAAGTAATATTTTCATCTAGACACGTGTGCACATTTTCACAAGCTTTCCCTAACACCAGGTTCGAATTAGTGCTTTTTTCACAGAAACATAGTTTTCAGCGATTTCCACCTAACAGATATGTAATTTACATGTATTCCAACAACATGGCATTCCGGGTTCCGTACATGCTACATGTATGACGGATTTGGCAATCATGCGTTTCTGACTTGTGAGCATGTGGATTACAGACCTTTCAAACTCCGAACAAAGCGTATATACATTTAGAAATATTTACTCTGACTTCATAGGTTTTTCCTATCACCAGTTTCTAAAATCGGACATTTGGCACCAGAAAACACTCTTTGAGCGAATTCTCACCAATACCCATGTAATTTACATTGTTTACATAACCATGGAATTCCGTATTACGAGCATGTTTCATGCATCACGGATTCCTCAAATATGCACTTCTGAGTTGTGAACATGCGCATGACTGATGTTTCAACCACCAAACAAGTTACCTATTCACTCTGAAATATTTACTTTTACTTTGAGGCTTCTTCCTATCACCAGTTTCAATACTCACACTTTGAACCCACAAAAAACCTCTTGGAGCGAATTCTTCCCTAGAGATATGTAAGTTGAATAGATTCCATCTACATGATATTCCGTGTTCCGTACATGCTACATACATGACGGATTCGACAAATATACATTCCTGAGTTGAGGTCATCTGGATTACTAATCTGTCCTCCTCTATAAAAGGAATATTTTCATCTAGACACGTGTGCACATTTTCACAAGCTTTCCCTAACACCAGGTTCGAATTAGTGCTTTTTTCACAGAAACATGGTTTTCAGCGATTTCCACCTAAAAGATATGTAATTTACATGTATTCCAACAACATGGCATTCCGGGTTCCGTACATGCTACATGTATGACGGATTTGGCAATCATGCGTTTCTGACTTGTGAGCATGTGGTTTACAGACCTTTCAACCTCCGAACAAGGCGTATATAAATTTAGAAATATTTACTCTGACTTCATAGGTTTTTCCTATCACCAGGTTCTAAAATCGGACATTTGGCAACAGAAAACACTCTTTGAGCGAATTCTCACCAATACCCATGTAATTTACATTGTTTACATAACCATGGAATTCTGTATTACGAGCATGTATCATGCATCACGGATTCTTCAAACATGCACTTCTGAGTTGTGAACATGCGCATGACTGATGTTTCAACCACCAAACAAGTTACCTATGCATTCTGAAATATTTACTTTGACTTTGTAGCTTCTTCCTATCACCAGTTTCAATACTCACACTTTGATCCCACAAAAACCCTCTTGGAGCGAATACTTCCCTAGAGATATGTAAGTTGAATAGATTCCATCTACATGATATTCCGTGTTCCGTACATGCTACATACATGACGGATTCGACAAATATACATTCCTGAGTTGAGGTCATCTGGATTACTAACCTTTCCTCCTCTATAAAAGTAATATTTTCATCTAGACACGTGTGCACATTTTCACAAGTTTTCCCTAACACCAGGTTCGAATTAGTGCTTTTTTCACAGAAACATAGTTTTCAGCGATTTCCACCTAACAGATATGTAATTTACATGTATTCCAACAACATGGCATTCTGGGTTCCGTACATGCTACATGTATGACGGATTTGGCAATCATGCGTTTCTGACTTGTGAGCATGTGGATTACAGACCTTTCAACCTCCGAAAAAGGCGTATATAAATTTAGAAATATTTACTCTGACTTCATAGGTTTTTCCTATCACCAGTTTCTAAAATCGGACATTTGGCACCAGAAAACTCTCTTTGAGCGAATTCTCACCAATACCCATGTAATTTACATTGTTTACATAACCATGGAATTCCGTATTACGAGCATGTTTCATGCATCACGGATACCTCAACATGCACTTCTGAGTTGTGAACATGCGCATGACTGATGTTTCAACCACCAAACAAGTTACCTATGCACTCTGAAATATTTACTTTGACTTTGTAGCTTCTTCCTATCACCAGTTTCAATACTCACACTTTGATCCCACAAAAACCCTTTTGGAGCGAATTCTTCCTTAGAGATATGTAAGTTGAGTAGATCCCATCTACATGATATTCCGTGCTCCGTACATGCTACATACATGACGGATTCGACAAATATACATTCCTGAGTTGAGGTCATCTGGATTACTAATCTTTCCTCCTCTATAAAAGGAATATTTTCATCTAGACACGTGTGCACATTTTCACAAGCTTTCCCTAACACCAGGTTCGAATTAGTGCTTTTTTCACAGAAACATAGTTTTCAAAGATTTCCACCTAACAGATATGTAATTTACATGTATTCCAACAACATGGCATTCCGGGTTCCGTACATGCTACATGTATGACGGATTTGGCAATCATGGGTTTCTGACTTGTGAGCATGTGGATTACAGACCTTTCAACCTCCGAACAAGGCGTATATAAATTTAGAAATATTTACTCTGACTTCATAGGTTTTTCCTATCACCAGGTTGTAAAATCGGACATTTGGCAACAGAAAACACTCTTTGAGCGAATTCTCACCAATACCCATGTAATTTACATTGTTTACATAACCATGGAATTCCGTATTACGAGCATGTTTCATGCATCACGGATTCTTCAAACATGCACTTCTGAGTTGTGAACATGCGCATGACTGATGTTTCAACCACCAAACAAGTTATCTATACATTCTGAAATATTTACTTTGACTTTGTAGCTTCTTCCTATCACCAGTTTCAATACTCACACTTTGATCCCACAAAAACCCTCTTGGAGCGAATTCTTCCCTAGAGATTTGTAAGTTGAATAGATTCCATCTACATGATATTCCGTGTTCCGTACATGCTACATAAATGACGGATTCGACAAATATACATTCCTGAGTTGAGGTCATCTGGATTACTAATCTTTCCTCCTCTATAAAAGTAATATTTTCATCTAGACACGTGTGCACATTTTCACAAGCTTTCCCTAACACCAAGTTCGAATTAGTGCTTTTATCACAGAAACATAGTTTTCAGCGATTTCCACCTAACAGATATGTAATTTACATGTATTCAAACAACATGGCATTCCGGGTTCCGTACATGCTACATGTATGACGGATTTGGCAATCATGCGATTCTGACTTGTGAGCATGTGGATTACAGACCTTTCAACCTCCGAACAAGGCGTATATAAATTTAGAAATATTTACTCTGACTTCATGGGTATTTCCTATCACCAGGTTCTAAAATCGGACATTTGGCACCAGAAAACACTCTTTGAGCGAATTCTCACCAATACCCATGTAATTTACATTGTTTACATAACCATGGAATTCCGTATTACGAGCATGTTTCATGCATCACGGATTCCTCAAACATGCACTTCTGAGTTGTGAACATGCGCATGACAGATTTTTCAAGCACCAAACAGGTTACCTATTCATTCTGAAATATTTACTTTGACTTTGTAACTTCTTCCTATCACCAGTTTCAATACTCACACTTTGATCCCACAAAAACCCTCTTGGAGCGAATTCTTCCCTAGAGATATGTAAGTTGAATAGATTCCATCTACATGATATTCCGTGTTCCATACATGCTACATACATGACGGATTCGACAAATATACATTCCTGAGTTGAGGTCATCTGGATTACTAATCTGTCCTCCTCTATAAAAGGAATATTTTCATCTAGACACGTGTGCACATTTTCACAACTTTTCCTAACACCAGGTACGAATTAGTGCTTTTTTCACAGAAACATAGTTTTCAGCGATTTCCAACTAACAGATATGTAATTTACATGTATTCCAACAACATGGCATTCTGGGTTCCGTACATGCTACATGTATGTCGGATTTGGAAATCATGCATTTCTGACTTGTGAGCATGTGGTTACAGACCTTACAACCTCCGAACAAGGCGTATATACATTTAGAAATATTTAGTCTGACTTCATAGGTTTTTCCTATTACCAGTTTCTTAAATCGGACATTTGGCACCAGAAAACTCTCTTTGAGCGAATTCTCACCAATACCCATGTAATTTACATTGTTTACATAACCATGGAATTCCGTATTACGAGCATGTTTCATGCATCAAGGATTCCTCTAACATGCACTTCTGAGTTGTGAACATGCGCATGACTGATGTTTCAACCACCAAACCAGTTACCTTTGCATCTTGAAATATTTACTTTGACTTTGTAGCTTCTTCCTATCACCAGTTTCAATACTCACACTTTGATCCCACAAAAACCCTCTTGGAGCGAATACTTCCCTAGAGATATGTAAGTTGAATAGATTCCATCTACATGATATTCCGTGTTCCGTACATGCTACATACATGACGGATTCGACAAATATACATTCCTGAGTTGAGGTCATCTGGATTACTAATCTTTCCTCCTCTATAAAAGTAATATTTTCATCTAGACACGTGTGCACATTTTCACAAGCTTTCCCTAACACCAGGTTCGAATTAGTGCTTTTTTCACAGAAACATAGTTTTCAGCGATTTCCACCTAACAGATATGTAATTTACATGTATTCCAACAACATGGCATTCCGGGTCCGTACATGCTACATGTATGACGGATTTGGCAATCATGCGTTTCTGACTTGTGAGCATGAGGATTACAGACCTTTCAAACTTCGAACAAGGCGTATAAAAATTTAGAAATATTTACTCTGACTTCATAGGTTTTTCCTATCACCAGGTTCTAAAATCGGACATTTGGCACCAGAAAACACTCTTTGAGCGAATTCTCACCAATACAGATGTAAATTAAATTGTTTACATAACCATGGAATTCCGTATTACGAGCATGTTTCATGCATCACGGATTCCTCAAACATGCACTTCTGAGTTGTGAACATGCGCATGACTGATGTTTCAAACACCAAACAATTTACCTATGCATCCTGAAATATTTACTTTGACTTTGTAGCTTCTTCCTATCACCAGTTTCAATACCCACACATTGATCCCACAAAAACCCTCTTGGAGAGAATTCTTCCCTAGAGATATGTAAGTTGAATAGATACCATCTACATGATATTCCGTGTTCCGTACATGCGACATACATGACGGATTCGACAAATATAACTTCCTGAGTTGAGGTCATCTGGATTACTAATCTTTCCTCCTCTATAAAAGGAATATTTTCATCTAGACACGTGTGCACATTTTCACAAGCTTTCCCTAACACCAGGTTCGAATTAGTGCTTTTTTCACAGAAACATAATTTTCAGCGATTTCCACCTAACAGATATGTAATTTACATGTATTCCAACAAAATGGCATTCCGGGATCCGTACATGCTACATGTATGACGGATTTGGCAATCATGCGTTTCTGACTTGTGAGCATGTGGATTACAGACCTTTCAACCTCCGAACAAGGCGTATATAAATTTAGAAATATTTACTCTGACTTCATAGGTTTTTCCTATCACCAGGTTCTAAAATCGGACATTTGGCACCAGAAAACACTCTTTGAGCGAATTCTCACCAATACCCATGTAATTTACATTGTTTACATAACCATGGAATTCCGTATTACGAGCATGTTTCATGCATCACGGATACCTCAACATGCACTTCTGAGTTATGAACATGCGCATGACTGATGTTTCAACCACCAAACAAGTTTCCTATGCATTCTGAAATATTTACTTTGACTTTGTAGCTTCTTCCTATCACCAGTTTCAATACTCACACTTTGATCCCACAAAAACACTTTTGGAGCGAATTCTTCCTTCGAGATATGTAAGTTGAGTAGATCCCATCTACATGATATTCCGTGTTCCGTACATGCTGCATACATGACGGATTCGACAAATATACATTCCTGAGTTGAGGTCATCTGGATTACTAATCTTTCCTCCTCTATAAAAGGAATATTTTCATCTAGACACGTGTGCACATTTTCACAATCTTTCCCTAACACCAGGTTCGAATTAGTGCTTTTTTCACAGAAACATAGTTTTCAGCGATTTCCACCTAACAGATATGTAATTTACATGTATTCCAACAACATGGCATTCCGGGTTCCGTACATGCTACATGTATGACGGATTTGGCAATCATGCGTTTCTGACTTGTGAGCATGTGGATTACAGACCTTTCAACCACCGAACAAGGCGTATATAAATTTAGAAATATTTACTCTGACTTCAGAGGTTTTTCCTATCACCAGGTTCTAAAATCGGACATTTGGCACCAGAAAACTCTCTTTGAGCGAATTCTCACCAATACCCATGTAATTTACATTGTTTACATAACCATGGAATTCCGTATTACGAGCATGTTTCATGCATCACGGATACCTCAACATGCACTTCTGAGTTGTGAACATGCGCATGACTGAAGTTTCAAACACCAAACAAGTTACCTATGCATTCTGAAATATTTACTATGACTTTGTAGCTTCTTCCTATCACCAGTTTCAATACTCACACTTTGATCCCACAAAAACCCTCTTGGAGCGAATACTTCCCTAGAGATATGTAAGTTGAATAGATTCCATCTACATGTTATTCCGTGTTCCGTACATGCTACATACATGACGGATTCGCGAAATATACCTTCCTGAGTTGAGGTCATCTGGATTACTAATCTTTCCTCCTCTATAAAAGTAATATTTTCATCTAGACACGTGTGCACATTTTCACAAGCTTTCCCTAACACCAGGTTCGAATTCGTGCTTTTTTCACAGAAACATAGTTTTCAGCGATTTCCACCTAATAGATATGTAATTTACATGTATTCCAACAACATGGCATTCCGGGTTCCGTACATGCTAAATGTATGACGGATTTGGCAATCATGCGTTTCTGACTTGTGAGCATGTGGATTACAGACCTTTCAACCTCCGAACAAGGCGTATATAAATTTAGAAATATTTACTCTGACTTCATAGGATTTTCCTATCACCAGGTTCTAAAATCGGACATTTGGCACCAGAAAACACTCTTTGAGCGAATTCTCACCAATACCCATGTAATTTACATTGTTTACATAACCATGGAATTCCGTATTACGAGCATGTTTCATGCATCACGGATTCCTCAAACATGCACTTCTGAGTTGTGAACATGCGCATGACTGATGTTTCAACCACCAAACAAGTTACCTATGCATTCTGAAATATTTACTTTGACTTTGTAGCTTCTTCCTATCACGAGTTTCAATACTCACACTTTGATCCCACAAAAACCCTCTTGGAGCGAATACTTCCCTAGAGATATGTAAGTTGAATAGATTCCATCTACATGATATTCCGTCTTCCGTACATGCTACATACATGACGGATTCGACAAATATACCTTCGCGAGTTGAGGTCATCTGGATTACTAATCTTTCCTCCTCTATAAAAGTAATATTTTCATCTAGACACGTGTGCACATTTTCACAAGCTTTCCCTAACACCAGGTTCGAATTCGTGCTTTTTTCACAGAAACATAGTTTTCAGCGATTTCCACCTAATAGATATGTAATTTACATGTATTCCAACAACATGGCATTCCGGGTTCCGTACATGCTAAATGTATGACGAATTTGGCAATCATGCGTTTCTGACTTGTGAGAATGTAGATTACAGACCTTTCAACTTCCGAACAAGGCGTATATATATTTAGAAATATTTACTCTGACTTCATAGGATTTTCCTATCACCAGGTTCTAAAATCGGACATTTGGCACCAGAAAACACTCTTTGAGCGAATTCTCACCAATACCCATGTAATTTACATTGTTTACATAACCATGGAATTCCGTATTACGATCATGTTTCATGCATCACGGATTCCTCAAACATGCACTTCTGAGTTGTGAACATGCGCATGACTGATGTTTCAACCACCAAACAAGTTACCTATGCATTCTGAAATATTTACTTTGACTTTGTAGCTTCTTCCTATCACCAGTTTCAATACTCACACTTTGATCCCACAAAAACCCTCTTGGAGCGAATACTTCCCTAGAGATATGTAAGTTGAATAGGTTCCATCTACATGATATTCCGTGTTCCGTACATGCTACATACATGACGGATTCGACAAATATACCTTCGCGAGTTGAGGTCATCTGGATTACTAATCTTTCCTCCTCTATAAAAGGAATATTTTCATCTAGACACGTGTGCACATTTTCACAAGCTTTCCCTAACACCAGGTTCGAATTCGTGCTTTTTTCACAGAAACATAGTTTTCAGCGATTTCCACCTAATAGATATGTAATTTACATGTATTCCAACAACATGGCATTCCGGGTTCCGTACATGCTACATGTATGACGGATTTGGCAATCATGCGTTTCTGACTTGTGAGAATGTAGATTACAGACCTTTCAACTTCCGAACAAGGCGTATATATATTTAGAAATATTTACTCTGACTTCATAGGATTTTCCTATCACCAGGTTCTAAAATCGGACATTTGGCACCAGAAAACACTCTTTGAGCGAATTCTCACCAATACCCATGTAATTTACATTGTTTACATAACCATGGAATTCCGTATTACGAGCATGTTTCATGCATCACGGATTCCTCAAACATGCACTTCTGAGTTGTGAACATGCGCATGACTGATGTTTCAACCACCAAACAAGTTACCTATGCACTCTGAAATATTTACTTTGACTTTGTAGCTTCTTCCTATCACCAGTTTCAATACTCACACTTTGATCCCACGAAAACCCTCTTGGAGCGAATTCTTCCCTAGAGATATGTAAGTTGAATTGATTCCATCTACATGATATTCCGTGTTCCGTACATGCTACATACATGACGGATTCGACAAATATACATTCCTGAGTTGAGGTCATCTGGATTACTAATCTTTCCTCCTCTATAAAAGGAATATTTTCATCTAGACACGTGTGCACATTTTCACAAGCTTTCCCTAACACCAGGTTCGAATTAGTGCTTTTTTCACAGAAATATTGTTTTCAGCGATTTCCACCTAAGAGATATGTAATTTACATGTATTCCAACAAAATGGCATTCCGGGTTCCGTACATGCTACATGTATGACGGATTTGGCAATCATGCGTTTCTCACTTGTGAGCATGTGGATTACAGTCCTTTCAAGCTCCGAACAAGGCGTATATAAATTTAGAAATATTTACTCTGACTTCATAGGTTTTTCCTATCACCAGGTTCTAAAATCAGACATTTGGCAGCAGAAAACACTCTTTGAGCGAATTCACAACAATACCCATGTAATTTACATTGTTTACATAACCATGGAATTCCGTATTACGAGCATGTTTCATGCATCACGGATTCCTCAAACATGCACTTCTGAGTTGTGAACATGCGCATGACTGATGTTTCAACCACCAAACAAGTTACTTATGCATTCTGAAATATTTACTTTGACTTTGTAGCTTCTTCCTATCACCAGTTTCAATACTCACACTTTGATCCCACAAAAACCCTCTTGGAGCGAACTCTTCCCTAGAGATATGTAAGTTGAATAGATTCCATCTACATGATATTCCTTGTTCCGTACATGCTACATACATGACGGATTCGACAAATATACATTCCTGAGTTGAGGTCATCTGGATTACTAATCTTTCCTCCTCTATAAAAGGAATATTTTCATCTAGACACGTGTGCACATTTTCACAAGCTTTCCCTAACACCAGGTTCGAATTAGTGCTTTTTTCACAGAAACATAGTTTTCAGCGATATCCACCTAACAGATATGTAATTTACATGTATTCCAACAAAATGGCGTTCCGGGTTCCGTACATGCTACATGTATGACGGATTTGGCAATCATGCGTTTCTGACTTGTGAGCATGTGGATTACATTCCTTTCAAACTCCGAACAAGGCGTATATAAATTTAGAAATATTTACTCTGACTTCATAGGTTTTTCCTATCACCAGTTTCTAAAATCGGACATTTGGCACCAGAAAACTCTCTTTGAGCGAATTCTCACCAATACCCATGTAATTTACATTCTTTACATAACCATGGAATTCCGTATTGCGAGCATGTTTCATGCATCACGGATTCCTCAAACATGCACTTCTGAGTTGTGAACATGCGCATGACTGATGTTTCAACCACCAAACAAGTTACCTAAGCATCCTGAAATATTTACTTTGACTTTGTAGCTTCTTCCTATCACCAGTTTCAATACTCACACTTTGATCCCACAAAAACACTCTTGGAGCGAATACTTCCCTAGAGATATGTAAGTTGAATAGATTCCATCTACATGATATTCCGTGTTCCGTACATGCTACATACATGACGGATTCGACAAATATACATTCCTGAGTTGAGGTCATCTGGATTACTAACCTTTCCTCCTCTATAAAAGCAATATTTTCATCTAGACACGTGTGCACATTTTCACAAGCTTTCCCTAACACAAGGTTCGAATTCGTGCTTTTTTCACAGAATCATAATTTTCAGCGAGTTCCACCTAACAGATATATAATTTACATGTATTCCAACAACATGGCATTCCGGGTTCCTTACATGCTACATGTATGACGGATTTGGCAATCATGCGTTTCTGACTTGTGAGCATGTGGATTACAGACCTTTCAACCTCCGAACAAGGCGTATATAAATTTAGAAATATTTACTATGACTTCATAGGTTTTTCCTATCACCAGGTTCTAAAATCGGACATTTGGCACCAGAAAACACTCTTTGAGCGAATTCTCACCAATACCCATGTAATTTACATTGTTTACATAACCATGGAATTCCGTATTACGAGCATGTTTCATGCATCACGGATTCCTCAAACATGCACTTCTGAGTTGTGAACATGCGCATGACTGATGTTTCAAACACCAAACAATTTACCTATGCATCCTGAAATATTTACTTTTACTTTGTAGCTTCTTCCCATCACCAGTTTCAATACCCACACATTGATCCCACAAAAACCCTCTTGGAGCGAATTCTTCCCTAGAGATATGTAAGTTGAATAGATTCCATCTACATGATATTCCGTGTTCCGTACATGCTACATACATGATGGAATCGACAAATATACATTCCTGAGTTGAGGTCATCTGGATTACTAATCTTTCCTCCTCTATAAAAGTAATATTTTCATCTAGACACGTGTGCACATTTTCACAAGCTTTCCCTAACACCAGATTCGAATTCGTGCTTTTTTCACAGAAATATCGTTTTCAGCGATTTCCACCTAACAGATATATAATTTACATGTATTCCAACAACATGGCATTCCGGGTTCCGTACATGCTAAATGTATGACGGATTTGGCAATCATGCGTTTCTGACTTGTGAGCATGTGGATTACAGACCTTTCAACCTCCGAACAAGGCGTATATAAATTTAGAAATATTTACTCTGACTTCATAGGATTTTCCTATCACCAGGTTCTAAAATCGGACATTTGGCACCAGAAAACACTCTTTGAGCGAATTCTCACCAATACCCATGTAATTTACATTGTTTACATAACCATGGAATTCCGTATTACGAGCATGTTTCATGCATCACGGATTCCTCAAACATGCACTTCTGAGTTGTGAACATGCGCATGACTGATGTTTCAACCACCAAACAAGTTACCTATGCATTCTGAAATATTTACTTTGACTTTGTAGCTTCTTCCTATCACCAGTTTCAATACTCACACTTTGATCCCACAAAAACCCTCTTGGAGCGAATTCTTCCCTAGAGATATGTAAGTTGAATAGATTCCATCTACATGATATTCCGTGTTCCGTACATGCTACATACATGACGGATTCGACAAATATACCTTCGCGAGTTGAGGTCATCTGGATTACTAATCTTTCCTCCTCTATAAAAGTAATATTTTCATCTAGACACGTGTGCACATTTTCACAAGCTTTCCCTAACACCAAGTTCGAATTCGTGCTTTTTTCACAGAAACATAGTTTTCAGCGATTTCCACCTAATAGATATGTAATTTACATGTATTCCAACAACATGGCATTCCGGGTTCCGTACATGCTAAATGTATGACGGATTTGGCAATCATGCGTTTCTGACTTGTGAGAATGTAGATTACAGACCTTTCAACTTCCGAACAAGGCGTATATATATTTAGAAATATTTACTCTGACTTCATAGGATTTTCCTATCACCAGGTTCTAAAATCGGACATTTGGCACCAGAAAACACTCTTTGAGCGAATTCTCACCAATACCCATGTAATTTACATTGTTTACATAACCATGGAATTCCGTATTACGAGCATGTTTCATGCATCACGGATTCCTCAAACATGCACTTCTGAGTTGTGAACATGCGCATGACTGATGTTTCAACCACCAAACAAGTTACCTATGCACTCTGAAATATTTACTTTGACTTTGTAGCTTCTTCCTATCACCAGTTTCAATACTCACACTTTGATCCCACAAAAACCCTCTTGGAGCGAATTCTTCCCTAGAGATATGTAAGTTGAATTGATTCCATCTACATGATATTCCGTGTTCCGTACATGCTACATACATGACGGATTCGACAAATATACATTCCTGAGTTGAGGTCATCTGGATTACTAATCTTTCCTCCTCTATAAAAGGAATATTTTCATCTAGACACGTGTGCACATTTTCATAAGCTTTCCCTAACACCAGGTTCGAATTAGTGCTTTTTTCACAGAAATATTGTTTTCAGCGATTTCCACCTAAGAGATATGTAATTTACATGTATTCCAACAAAATGGCATTCCGGGTTCCGTACATGCTACATGTATGACGGATTTGGCAATCATGCGTTTCTCACTTGTGAGCATGTGGATTACAGTCCTTTCAAGCTCCGAACAAGGCGTATATAAATTTAGAAATATTTACTCTGACTTCATAGGTTTTTCCTATCACCAGGTTCTAAAATCGGACATTTGGCACCAGAAAACCCTCTTTGAGCGAATTCTCACCAATACCCATATAATTTTCATTGTTTACATAACCATGGAATTCCGTATTACGAGCATGTTTCATGCATCACGGATTCCTCAAACATGCACTTCTGAGTTGTGAACATGCGCATGACTGATGTTTCAACCACGAAACAAGTTACCTATGCATTCTGAAATATTTACTTTGACTTGTAGCTTCTTCCTATCACCAGTTTAAATACTCACACTTTGATCCCACAAAAACCCTCTTGGAGCGAATTCTTCCCTAGAGATATGTAAGTTGAATAGATTCCATCTAAATGATATTCCGTGTTCCGTACATGCTACATACATGACGGATTCGACAAATATACATTCCTGAGTTGAGGTCATCTGGATTACTAATCTTTCCTCCTCTATAAAAGTAATATTTTCATCTAGACACGTGTGCACATTTTCACAAGCTTTCCCTAACACCAGGTTCGAATTACTGCTTTTTTCACAGAAACATAGTTTTCAGCGATTTCCACCTAACAGATATGTAATTTACATGTATTCCAACAACATGGCATTCCGGGTTCCGTACATGCTACATGTATGACGGATTTGGCAATCATGCGTTTCTGACTTGTGAGCATGTGGATTACAGACCTTTCAACCTCCGAACAAGGCATATATAAATTTAGAAATATTTACTCTGACTTCATAGGTTTTTCCTATCACCAGGTTCTAAAATCGGACATTTGGCACCAGAAAACACTCTTTGAGCGAATTCTCACCAATACACATGTAATTTACATTGTTTACATAACCATGGAATTCCGTATTACGAGCATGTTTCATGCATCACGGATTCCTCAAACATGCACTTCTGAGTTGTGAACATGCGCATGACTGATGTTTCAACCACCAAACAAGTTACTTATGCACTCTGAAATATTTACTTTGACTTTGTAACTTCTTCCTATCACCAGTTTCAATACTCACACTTTGATCCCACAAAAACCCTCTTGGAGCGAATTCTTCCCTAGAGATATGTAAGTTTAATAGATTCCATCTACATGATATTCCGTGTTCCGTACATGCTACATACATGACGGATTCGACAAATATACATTCCTGAGTTGAGGTCATCTGGATTACTAATCTTTCCTCCTCTATAAAAGGAATATTTTCATCTAGACACGTGTGCACATTTTCACAAGCTTTCCCTAACACCAGGTTCGAATTCGTGCTTTTTTCACAGAAATATAGTTTTCAGCGATTTCCACCTAACAGATATATAATTTACATGTATTCCAACAACATGGCATTCCGGGTTCCGTACATGCTACATGTATGACGGATTTGGCAATCATGCGTTTCTGACTTGTGAGCATGTGGATTACAGACCTTTCAACCTCCGAACAAGGCGTATATAAATTTAGAAATATTTACTCTGACTTCATAGGTTTTTCCTATCACCAGGTTCTAAAATCGGACATTTGGCACCAGAAAACACTCTTTGAGCGAATTCTCACCAATACCCATGTAATTTACATTGTTTACATAACCATGGAATTCCGTATTACGAGCATGTTTCATGCATCACGGATTCCTCAAACATGCACTTCTGAGTTGTGAACATGCGCATGACTGATGTTTCAACCACCAAACAAGTTACCTATGCACTCTGAAATATTTACTTTGACTTTGTAGCTTCTTCCTATCACCAGTTTCAATACTCACAGTTTGATCCCACAAAAACCCTCTTGGAGCGAATTCTTCCCTAGAGATATGTAAGTTGAATAGATTCCATCTACATGATATTCCGTGTTCCGTACATGCTACATACATGACGGATTCGACAAATATACATTCCTGAGTTGAGGTCATCTGGATTACTAATCTTTCCTCCTGTATAAAAGTAATATTTTCATCTAGACACGTGTGCACATTTTCACAATCTTTCCCTAACACCAGTTTCGAATTCGTGCTTTTTTCACAGAAATATAGTTTTCAGCGTTTTCCACCTAACAGATATATAATTTACATGTATTCCAACAACATGGCATTCCGGGTTCCGTACATGCTACATGAATGACGGATTTGGCAATCATGCGTTTCTGACTTGTGAGCATGTGGATTACAGACCTTTCAACCTCCAAACAAGGCGTATATAAATTTAGAAATATTTACTCTGACTTCATAGGTTTTTCCTATCACCAGGTTCTAAAATCGGATATTTGGCACCAGAAAACCCTCTTTGAGCGAATTCTCACCAATACCCATGTAATTTACATTGTTTACATAACCATGGAATTCCGTATTACGAGCATGTTTCATGCATCAAGGATTCCTCAAACATGCACTTCTGAGTTGTGAACATGCGCATGACTGATGTTTCAACAACCAAACAAATTACCTATGCACTCTGAAATATTTACTTTGACTTTGTAGCTTCTTCCTATCACCAGTTTCAATACTCATACTTTGATCCCACAAAAACCCTCTTGGAGCGAATTCTTCCCTAGAGATATGTAAGTTGAATAGATTCAATCTACATGATATTCCGTGTTCCGTACATGCTTCATACATGACGGATTCGACAAATATACATTCCTGAGTTGAGGTCATCTGGATTACTAATCTTTCCTCCTCTATAAAAGTAATATTTTCATCTAGACACGTGTGCACATTTTCACAAGCTTTCCCTAACACCAGGTTCGAATTACTGCTTTTTTCACAGAAACATAGTTTTCAGCGATTTCCACCTAACAGATATGTAATTTACATGTATTCCAACAACATGGCATTCCGGGTTCCGTACATGCTACATGTATGACGGATTTGGCAATCATGCGTTTCTGACTTGTGAGCATGTGGATTACAGACCTTTCAACCTCCGAACAAGGCATATATAAATTTAGAAATATTTACTCTGACTTCATAGGTTTTTCCTATCACCAGGTTCTAAAATCGGACATTTGGCACCAGAAAACACTCTTTGAGCGAATTCTCACCAATACCCATGTAATTTACATTGTTTACATAACCATGGAATTCCGTATTACGAGCATGTTTCATGCATCACGGATTCCTCAAACATGCACTTCTGAGTTGTGAACATGCGCATGACTGATGTTTCAACCACCAAACAAGTTACATATGCACTCTGAAATATTTACTTTGACTTTGTAGCTTCTTCCTATCACCAGTTTCAATACTCACACTTTGATCCCACAAAAACCCTCTTGGAGCGAATTCTTCCCTAGAGATATGTAAGTTTAATAGATTCCATCTACATGATATTCCGTGTTCCGTACATGCTACATACATGACGGATTCGACAAATATACATTCCTGAGTTGAGGTCATCTGGATTACTAATCTTTCCTCCTCTATAAAAGGAATATTTTCATCTAGACACGTGTGCACATTTTCACAAGCTTTCCCTAACACCAGGTTCGAATTCGTGCTTTTTTCACAGAAATATAGTTTTCAGCGATTTCCACCTAACAGATATATAATTTACATGTATTCCAACAACATGGCATTCCGGGTTCCGTACATGCTACATGTATGACGGATTTGGCAATCATGCGTTTCTGACTTGTGAGCATGTGGATTACAGACCTTTCAACCTCCGAACAAGGCGTATATAAATTTAGAAATATTTACTCTGACTTCATAGGTTTTTCCTATCACCAGGTTCTAAAATCGGACATTTGGCACCAGAAAACACTCTTTGAGCGAATTCTCACCAATACCCATGTAATTTACATTGTTTACATAACCATGGAATTCCGTATTACGAGCATGTTTCATGCATCAAGGATTCCTCAAACATGCACTTCTGAGTTGTGAACATGCGCATGACTGATGTTTCAACCACCAAACAAGTTACCTATGCATTCTGATATATTTACTTTGACTTTGTAGCTTCTTCCTATCACCAGATTCAATACTCACACTTTGATCCCACAAAAACCGTCTTGGAGCGAATTCTTCCCTAGAGATATGTAAGTTGAATAGATTCCATCTACATGATATTCCGTGTTCCGTACATGCTACATACATGACGGATTCGACAAATATACCTTCGCGAGTTGAGGTCATCTGGATTACTAATCTTTCCTCCTCTATAAAAGTAATATTTTCATCTAGACACGTGTGCACATTTTCACAAGCTTTCCCTAACACCAAGTTCGAATTCGTGCTTTTTTCACAGAAACATAGTTTTCAGCGATTTCCACCTAATAGATATGTAATTTACATGTATTCCAACAACATGGCATTCCGGGTTCCGTACATGCTAAATGTATGACGGATTTGGCAATCATGCGTTTCTGACTTGTGAGAATGTAGATTACAGACCTTTCAACTTCCGAACAAGGCGTATATATATTTAGAAATATTTACTCTGACTTCATAGGATTTTCCTATCACCAGGTTCTAAAATCGGACATTTGGCACCAGAAAACACTCTTTGAGCGAATTCTCACCAATACCCATGTAATTTACATTGTTTACATAACCATGGAATTCCGTATTACGAGCATGTTTCATGCATCACGGATTCCTCAAACATGCACTTCTGAGTTGTGAACATGCGCATGACTGATGTTTCAACCACCAAACAAGTTACCTATGCACTCTGAAATATTTACTTTGACTTTGTAGCTTCTTCCTATCACCAGTTTCAATACTCACACTTTGATCCCACAAAAACCCTCTTGGAGCGAATTCTTCCCTAGAGATATGTAAGTTGAATTGATTCCATCTACATGATATTCCGTGTTCCGTACATGCTACATACATGACGGATTCGACAAATATACATTCCTGAGTTGAGGTCATCTGGATTACTAATCTTTCCTCCTCTATAAAAGGAATATTTTCATCTAGACACGTGTGCACATTTTCATAAGCTTTCCCTAACACCAGGTTCGAATTAGTGCTTTTTTCACAGAAATATTGTTTTCAGCGATTTCCACCTAAGAGATATGTAATTTACATGTATTCCAACAAAATGGCATTCCGGGTTCCGTACATGCTACATGTATGACGGATTTGGCAATCATGCGTTTCTCACTTGTGAGCATGTGGATTACAGTCCTTTCAAGCTCCGAACAAGGCGTATATAAATTTAGAAATATTTACTCTGACTTCATAGGTTTTTCCTATCACCAGGTTCTAAAATCGGACATTTGGCACCAGAAAACCCTCTTTGAGCGAATTCTCACCAATACCCATATAATTTTCATTGTTTACATAACCATGGAATTCCATATTACGAGCATGTTTCATGCATCACGGATTCCTCAAACATGCACTTCTGAGTTGTGAACATGCGCATGACTGATGTTTCAACCACGAAACAAGTTACCTATGCATTCTGAAATATTTACTTTGACTTGTAGCTTCTTCCTATCACCAGTTTAAATACTCACACTTTGATCCCACAAAAACCCTCTTGGAGCGAATTCTTCCCTAGAGATATGTAAGTTGAATAGATTCCATCTAAATGATATTCCGTGTTCCGTACATGCTACATACATGACGGATTCGACAAATATACATTCCTGAGTTGAGGTCATCTGGATTACTAATCTTTCCTCCTCTATAAAAGTAATATTTTCATCTAGACACGTGTGCACATTTTCACAAGCTTTCCCTAACACCAGGTTCGAATTACTGCTTTTTTCACAGAAACATAGTTTTCAGCGATTTCCACCTAACAGATATGTAATTTACATGTATTCCAACAACATGGCATTCCGGGTTCCGTACATGCTACATGTATGACGGATTTGGCAATCATGCGTTTCTGACTTGTGAGCATGTGGATTACAGACCTTTCAACCTCCGAACAAGGCATATATAAATTTAGAAATATTTACTCTGACTTCATAGGTTTTTCCTATCACCAGGTTCTAAAATCGGACATTTGGCACCAGAAAACACTCTTTGAGCGAATTCTCACCAATACACATGTAATTTACATTGTTTACATAACCATGGAATTCCGTATTACGAGCATGTTTCATGCATCACGGATTCCTCAAACATGCACTTCTGAGTTGTGAACATGCGCATGACTGATGTTTCAACCACCAAACAAGTTACTTATGCACTCTGAAATATTTACTTTGACTTTGTAACTTCTTCCTATCACCAGTTTCAATACTCACACTTTGATCCCACAAAAACCCTCTTGGAGCGAATTCTTCCCTAGAGATATGTAAGTTTAATAGATTCCATCTACATGATATTCCGTGTTCCGTACATGCTACATACATGACGGATTCGACAAATATACATTCCTGAGTTGAGGTCATCTGGATTACTAATCTTTCCTCCTCTATAAAAGGAATATTTTCATCTAGACACGTGTGCACATTTTCACAAGCTTTCCCTAACACCAGGTTCGAATTCGTGCTTTTTTCACAGAAATATAGTTTTCAGCGATTTCCACCTAACAGATATATAATTTACATGTATTCCAACAACATGGCATTCCGGGTTCCGTACATGCTACATGTATGACGGATTTGGCAATCATGCGTTTCTGACTTGTGAGCATGTGGATTACAGACCTTTCAACCTCCGAACAAGGCGTATATAAATTTAGAAATATTTACTCTGACTTCATAGGTTTTTCCTATCACCAGGTTCTAAAATCGGACATTTGGCACCAGAAAACACTCTTTGAGCGAATTCTCACCAATACCCATGTAATTTACATTGTTTACATAACCATGGAATTCCGTATTACGAGCATGTTTCATGCATCACGGATTCCTCAAACATGCACTTCTGAGTTGTGAACATGCGCATGACTGATGTTTCAACCACCAAACAAGTTACCTATGCACTCTGAAATATTTACTTTGACTTTGTAGCTTCTTCCTATCACCAGTTTCAATACTCACAGTTTGATCCCACAAAAACCCTCTTGGAGCGAATTCTTCCCTAGAGATATGTAAGTTGAATAGATTCCATCTACATGATATTCCGTGTTCCGTACATGCTACATACATGACGGATTCGACAAATATACATTCCTGAGTTGAGGTCATCTGGATTACTAATCTTTCCTCCTGTATAAAAGTAATATTTTCATCTAGACACGTGTGCACATTTTCACAAGCTTTCCCTAACACCAGTTTCGAATTCGTGCTTTTTTCACAGAAATATAGTTTTCAGCGTTTTCCACCTAACAGATATATAATTTACATGTATTCCAACAACATGGCATTCCGGGTTCCGTACATGCTACATGAATGACGGATTTGGCAATCATGCGTTTCTGACTTGTGAGCATGTGGATTACAGACCTTTCAACCTCCAAACAAGGCGTATATAAATTTAGAAATATTTACTCTGACTTCATAGGTTTTTCCTATCACCAGGTTCTAAAATCGGATATTTGGCACCAGAAAACCCTCTTTGAGCGAATTCTCACCAATACCCATGTAATTTACATTGTTTACATAACCATGGAATTCCGTATTACGAGCATGTTTCATGCATCAAGGATTCCTCAAACATGCACTTCTGAGTTGTGAACATGCGCATGACTGATGTTTCAACAACCAAACAAATTACCTATGCACTCTGAAATATTTACTTTGACTTTGTAGCTTCTTCCTATCACCAGTTTCAATACTCATACTTTGATCCCACAAAAACCCTCTTGGAGCGAATTCTTCCCTAGAGATATGTAAGTTGAATAGATTCAATCTACATGATATTCCGTGTTCCGTACATGCTTCATACATGACGGATTCGACAAATATACATTCCTGAGTTGAGGTCATCTGGATTACTAATCTTTCCTCCTCTATAAAAGTAATATTTTCATCTAGACACGTGTGCACATTTTCACAAGCTTTCCCTAACACCAGGTTCGAATTACTGCTTTTTTCACAGAAACATAGTTTTCAGCGATTTCCACCTAACAGATATGTAATTTACATGTATTCCAACAACATGGCATTCCGGGTTCCGTACATGCTACATGTATGACGGATTTGGCAATCATGCGTTTCTGACTTGTGAGCATGTGGATTACAGACCTTTCAACCTCCGAACAAGGCATATATAAATTTAGAAATATTTACTCTGACTTCATAGGTTTTTCCTATCACCAGGTTCTAAAATCGGACATTTGGCACCAGAAAACACTCTTTGAGCGAATTCTCACCAATACCCATGTAATTTACATTGTTTACATAACCATGGAATTCCGTATTACGAGCATGTTTCATGCATCACGGATTCCTCAAACATGCACTTCTGAGTTGTGAACATGCGCATGACTGATGTTTCAACCACCAAACAAGTTACATATGCACTCTGAAATATTTACTTTGACTTTGTAGCTTCTTCCTATCACCAGTTTCAATACTCACACTTTGATCCCACAAAAACCCTCTTGGAGCGAATTCTTCCCTAGAGATATGTAAGTTTAATAGATTCCATCTACATGATATTCCGTGTTCCGTACATGCTACATACATGACGGATTCGACAAATATACATTCCTGAGTTGAGGTCATCTGGATTACTAATCTTTCCTCCTCTATAAAAGGAATATTTTCATCTAGACACGTGTGCACATTTTCACAAGCTTTCCCTAACACCAGGTTCGAATTCGTGCTTTTTTCACAGAAATATAGTTTTCAGCGATTTCCACCTAACAGATATATAATTTACATGTATTCCAACAACATGGCATTCCGGGTTCCGTACATGCTACATGTATGACGGATTTGGCAATCATGCGTTTCTGACTTGTGAGCATGTGGATTACAGACCTTTCAACCTCCGAACAAGGCGTATATAAATTTAGAAATATTTACTCTGACTTCATAGGTTTTTCCTATCACCAGGTTCTAAAATCGGACATTTGGCACCAGAAAACACTCTTTGAGCGAATTCTCACCAATACCCATGTAATTTACATTGTTTACATAACCATGGAATTCCGTATTACGAGCATGTTTCATGCATCAAGGATTCCTCAAACATGCACTTCTGAGTTGTGAACATGCGCATGACTGATGTTTCAACCACCAAACAAGTTACCTATGCATTCTGATATATTTACTTTGACTTTGTAGCTTCTTCCTATCACCAGATTCAATACTCACACTTTGATCCCACAAAAACCGTCTTGGAGCGAATTCTTCCCTAGAGATATGTAAGTTTAATAGATTCCATCTACATGATATTCCGTGTTCCGTACATGCTACATACATGACGGATTCGACAAATATACATTCCTGAGTTGAGGTCATCTGGATTACTAATCTTTCCTCCTCTATAAAAGGAATATTTTCATCTAGACACGTGTGCACATTTTCACAAGCTTTCCCTAACACCAGGTTCGAATTCGTGCTTTTTTCACAGAAATATAGTTTTCAGCGATTTCCACCTAACAGATATATAATTTACATGTATTCCAACAACATGGCATTCCGGGTTCCGTACATGCTACATGTATGACGGATTTGGCAATCATGCGTTTCTGACTTGTGAGCATGTGGATTACAGACCTTTCAACCTCCGAACAAGGCGTATATAAATTTAGAAATATTTACTCTGACTTCATAGGTTTTTCCTATCACCAGGTTCTAAAATCGGACATTTGGCACCAGAAAACACTCTTTGAGCGAATTCTCACCAATACCCATGTAATTTACATTGTTTACATAACCATGGAATTCCGTATTACGAGCATGTTTCATGCATCAAGGATTCCTCAAACATGCACTTCTGAGTTGTGAACATGCGCATGACTGATGTTTCAACCACCAAACAAGTTACCTATGCATTCTGATATATTTACTTTGACTTTGTAGCTTCTTCCTATCACCAGATTCAATACTCACACTTTGATCCCACAAAAACCGTCTTGGAGCGAATTCTTCCCTAGAGATATGTAAGTTGAATAGATTCCATCTATATGATATTCCGTGTTCTGTACATGCTACATACATGACGGATTCGACAAATATACATTCCTGAGTTGAGGTCATCTGGATTACTAATCTTTCCTCCTCTATAAAAGAAATATTTTCATCTAGACACTTGTGCACATTTTCACAAGCTTTCCCTAACACCAGGTTCGAATTCGTGCTTTTTTCACAGAAACATAGTTTTCAGCGATATCCCCCTAATAGATATGTAATTAACATGTATTCCAACAACATGGCATTCCGGGTTCCGTACATGCTACATGTATGACGGATTTGGCAATCATGAGTTTCTGACTTGTGAGCATATGGATTACAGACCTTTCAACCTCCGAACAAGGCGTATATAAATTTAGAAATATTTACTCTGACTTCATAGGTTTTTCCTATCACCAGGTTCTAAAATCGGACATTTGGCAACAGAAAACACTCTTTGAGCGAATTCTCACCAATACCCATGTAATTTACATTGTTTACATAACCATGGAATTCCGTATTACGAGCATGTTTCATGCATCACGGATTCCTCAAACATGCACTTCTGAGTTGTGAACATGCGCATGACTGATGTTTCAACCACCAAACAAGTTACCTATGCACTCTGAAATATTTACTTTGACTTTGTAGCTTCTTCCTATCACCAGTTTCAATACTCACACTTTGATCCCACAAAAACCCTCTTGGAGCGAATTCTTCCCTAGAGATATGTAAGTTCAATAGATTCCATCTACATGATATTCCGTGTTCCGTACATGCTACATACATGACGGATTCGACAAATATACATTCCTGAGTTGAGGTCATCTGGATTACTAATCTTTCCTCCTGTATAAAAGTAATATTTTCATCTAGACACGTGTGCACATTTTCACAATCTTTCCCTAACACCAGGTTCGAATTCGTGCTTTTTTCACAGAAATATAGTTTTCAGCGTTTTCCACCTAACAGATATATAATTTACATGTATTCCAACAACATGGCATTCCGGGTTCCGTACATGCTACATGTATGACGGATTTGGCAATCATGCGTTTCTGACTTGTGAGCATGTGGATTACAGACCTTTCAACCTCCAAACAAGGCGTATATAAATTTAGAAATATTTACTCTGACTTCATAGGTTTTTCCTATCACCAGGTTCTAAAATCGGATATTTGGCACCAGAAAACCCTCTTTGAGCGAATTCTCACCAATACCCATGTAATTTACATTGTTTACATAACCATGGAATTCCGTATTACGAGCATGTTTCATGCATCAAGGATTCCTCAAACATGCACTTCTGAGTTGTGAACATGCGCATGACTGATGTTTCAACAACCAAACAAATTACCTATGCACTCTGAAATATTTACTTTGACTTTGTAGCTTCTTCCTATCACCAGTTTCAATACTCATACTTTGATCCCACAAAAACCCTCTTGGAGCGAATTCTTCCCTAGAGATATGTAAGTTGAATAGATTCAATCTACATGATATTCCGTGTTCCGTACATGCTTCATAAATGACGGATTCGACAAATATACATTCCTGAGTTGAGGTCATCTGGATTACTAATCTTTCCTCCTCTATAAAAGTAATATTTTCATCTAGACACGTGTGCACATTTTCACAAGCTTTCCCTAACACCAGGTTCGAATTCGTGCTTTTTTCACAGAAATATAGTTTTCAGCGATTTCCACCTAACAGATATATAATTTACATGTATTCCAACAACATGGCATTCCGGGTTCCGTACATGCTACATGTATGAAGGATTTGGCAATCATGCGTTTCTGACTTGTGAGTATGTGGATTACAGACCTTTCAACATCCGAACAAGGCGTATATAAATTTAGAAATATTTACTCTGACTTCATAGGTTTTTCCTATCACCAGGTTCTAAAATCGGATATTTGGCACCAGAAAACACTCTTTGAGCGAATTCTCACCAATAACCATGTAATTTCCATTGTTTACATAACCATGGAATTCCGTATTACGAGCATGTTTCATGCATCAAGGATTCCTCAAACATGCACTTCTGAGTTGTGAACATGCGCATGACAGATGTTTCAACAACCAAACAAATTACCTATGCACTCTGAAATATTTACTTTGACTTTGTAGCTTCTTTCTATCACCAGTTTGAATACTCACACTTTGATCCCACGAAAACCCTCTTGGAGCGAATTCTTCCCTAGAGATATGTAAGTTGAATAGATTCCATCAACATGATATTCCGTGTTCCGTACATGCTACATACATGACGGATTCGACAAATATACATTCCTGAGTTGAGGTCATCTGGATTACTAATCTTTCCTCCTCTATAAAAGGAATATTTTCATCTAGACACGTGTGCACATTTTCACAAGCTTTCCCTAACACCAGGTTCGAATTCGTGCTTTTTTCACAGAAATATAGTTTTCAGCGATTTCCACCTAACAGATATATAATTTACATGTATTCCAACAACATGGCATTCCGGGTTCCGTACATGCTACATATATGACGGATTTGGCAATCATGCGTTTCTGACTTGTGAGCATGTGGATTACAGACCTTTCAACCTCCAAACAAGGCGTATATAAATTTAGAAATATTTACTCTGACTTCATAGGTTTTTCCTATCACCAGGTTCTAAAATCGGACATTTGGCACCAGAAAACACTCTTTGAGCGAATTCTCACCAATACCCATGAAATTTACATTGTTTGCATAACCATGGAATTCCGTATTACGAGCATGTTTCATGCATCACGGATTCCTCAAACATGCACTTCTGAGTTGTGAACATGCGCATGACTGATGTTTCAAACACCAAACAAATTACATATGCACTCTGAAATATTTACTTTGACTTTGTAGCTTCTTCCTATCACCAGTTTCAATACTCACACTTTGATCCCACAAAAACCGTCTTGGAGCGAATTCTTCCCTAGAGATATGTAAGTTGAATAGATTCCATCTACATGATATTCCGTGTTCCGTGCATGCTACATACATGACGGATTTGACAAATATACATTCCTGAGTTGAGGTCATCTGGATTACTAATCTTTCCTCCTCTATAAAAGTAATACTTTCATCTAGACACGTGTGCACATTTTCACAAGCTTTCCCTAACACCAGGTTCGAATTCGTGCTTTTTTCACAGAAATATAGTTTTCAGCGATTTCCACCTAACAGATATATAATTTACATGTATTCCAACAACATGGCATTCCGGGTTCCGTACATGCTACTTGTATGACGGATTTGGCAATCATGCGTTTCTGACTTGTGAGCATGTGGATTACAGACCTTTCAACCTCCGAACAAGGCGTATATAAATTTAGAAATATTTACTCTGACTTCATAGGTTTTTCCTATCACCAGGTTCTAAAATCGGACATTTGGCACCAGAAAACCCTCTATGAGCGAATTCCCACCAATAACCATGTAATTTACATTGTTTACATAACCATGGAATTCCGTATTACGAGCATGTTTCATGCATCAAGGATTCCTCAAACGTTCACTTCTGAGTTGTGAACATGCGCATGACTGATGTTTCAACAACCAAACAAATTACCTATGCACTTTGAAATATTTACTTTGACTTTGTAGCTTCTTCCTATCACCAGTTTCAATACTCACACTTTGATCCCACAAAAACCCTCTTGGAGCGAATTCTTCCCTAGAGATATGTAAGTTGAATAGATTCCATCTACATGATATTCCGTGTTCCGTACATGCTACATACATGACGGATTCGACAAAAATACATTCCTGAGTTGAGGTCATCTGGATAACTATTCTTTCCTCCTCTATAAAAGTAATATTTTCATCTAAACACGTGTGCACATTTTCACAAGCTTTCCCTAACACCAGGTTCGAATTCGTGCTTTTTTCACAGAAATATAGTTTTCAGCGATTTCCACCTAACAGATATATAATTTACATGTATTCCAACAACATGGCATTCCGGGTTCCGTACATGCTACATATATGACGGATTTGGCAATCATGCGTATCTGACTTGTGAGCATGTGGATTACAGACCTTTCAACCTCCAAACAAGGCGTATATAAATTTAGAAATATTTACTCTGACTTCATAGGTTTTTCCTATCACCAGGTTCTAAAATCGGACATTTGGCAACAGAAAACTCTCTTTGAGCGAATTCCCACCAATACCCATGAAATTTACATTGTTTGCATAACCATGGAATTCCGTATTACGAGCATGTTTCATGCATCACGGATTCCTCAAACATGCACTTCTGAGTTGTGAACATGCGCATGACTGATGTTTCAACCACCAAACAAATTACCTATGCACTCTGAAATATTTACTTTGACTTTGTAGCTTCTTCCTATCACCAGTTTCAATACTCACACTTTGATCCCACAAAAACCCTCTTGGAGCGAATTCTTCCCTAGAGATATGTAAGATGAATAGATTCCATCTACATGATATTCCGTGTTCCGTACATGCTACATACATGACGGATTCGACAAATATACATTCCTGAGTTGAGGTCATTTGGATAACTAATCTTTCCTCCTCTATAAAAGTAATATTTTCATCTAGACACGTGTGCACATTTTCACAAGCTTTCCCTAACACCAGGTTCGAATTAGTGCTTTTTTCACAGAAATATTGTTTTCAGCGATTTCCACCTAACAGATATGTAATTTACATGTATTCCAACAACATGGCATTCTGGGTTCCGTACATGCTACATGTATGACGGATTTGGCAATCATGCGTTTCTGACTTGTGAGCATGTGGATTACAGTCCTTTCAAACTCCGAACAAGGCGTATATAAATTTAGAAATATTTACTCTGACTTCATAGTTTTTTCCTATCACCAGTTTCTAAAATCGGACATTTGGCACCAGAAAACACTCTTTGAGCGAATTCTCACCAATACCCATGTAATTTACATTGTTTACATAACCATGGAATTCCGTATTACGAGCATGTTTCATGCATCACGGATTCCTCTAACATGCACTTCTGAGTTGTGAGCATGCGCATGACTGATGTTTCAACCACCAAACAAGTTATCTATGCATTCTGAAATATTTACTTTGACTTTGTAGCTTCTTCCTATCACCAGTTTCAATACTCACACTTTGATCCCACAAAAACCGTCTTGGAGCGAATTCTTCCCTAGAGATATGTAAGTTGAATAGATTCCATCTATATGATATTCCGTGTTCTGTACATGCTACATACATGACGGATTCGACAAATATACATTCCTGAGTTGAGGTCATCTGGATTACTAATCTTTCCTCCTCTATAAAAGAAATATGTTCCTCTAGACACTTGTGCACATTTTCACAAGCTTTCCCTAACACCAGGTTCGAATTCGTGCTTTTTTCACAGAAACATAGTTTTCAGCGATATCCCCCTAATAGATATGTAATTTACATGTATTCCAACAACATGGCATTCCGGGTTCCGTACATGCTACATGTATGACGGATTTGGCAATCATGAGTTTCTGACTTGTGAGCATGTGGATTACAGACCTTTCAAACTCCGAACAAGGCGTATATAAATTTAGAAATATTTACTCTGACTTCATAGGTTTTTCCTATCACCAGGTTCTAAAATCGGACATTTGGCACCAGAAAACACTCTTTGAGCGAATTCTCACCAATACCCATGTAATTTACATTGTTTACATAACCATGGAATTCCGTATTACGAGCATGTTTCATGCATCACGGATTCCTCAAACATGCACTTCTGAGTTGTGAACATGCGCATGACTGATGTTTCAACCACCAAACAAGTTACCTATGCACTCTGAAATATTTACTTTGACTTTGTAGCTTCTTCCTATCACCAGTTTCAATACTCACACTTTGATCCCACAAAAACCCTCTTGGAGCGAATTCTTCCCTAGAGATATGTAAGTTCAATAGATTCCATCTACATGATATTCCGTGTTCCGTACATGCTACATACATGACGGATTCGACAAATATACATTCCTGAGTTGAGGTCATCTGGATTACTAATCTTTCCTCCTGTATAAAAGTAATATTTTCATCTAGACACGTGTGCACATTTTCACAATCTTTCCCTAACACCAGGTTCGAATTCGTGCTTTTTTCACAGAAATATAGTTTTCAGCGTTTTCCACCTAACAGATATATAATTTACATGTATTCCAACAACATGGCATTCCGGGTTCCGTACATGCTACATGAATGACGGATTTGGCAATCATGCGTTTCTGACTTGTGAGCATGTGGATTACAGACCTTTCAACCTCCAAACAAGGCGTATATAAATTTAGAAATATTTACTCTGACTTCATAGGTTTTTCCTATCACCAGGTTCTAAAATCGGATATTTGGCACCAGAAAACCCTCTTTGAGCGAATTCTCACCAATACCCATGTAATTTACATTGTTTACATAACCATGGAATTCCGTATTACGAGCATGTTTCATGCATCAAGGATTCCTCAAACATGCACTTCTGAGTTGTGAACATGCGCATGACTGATGTTTCAACAACCAAACAAATTACCTATGCACTCTGAAATATTTACTTTGACTTTGTAGCTTCTTCCTATCACCAGTTTCAATACTCATACTTTGATCCCACAAAAACCCTCTTGGAGCGAATTCTTCCCTAGAGATATGTAAGTTGAATAGATTCAATCTACATGATATTCCGTGTTCCGTACATGCTTCATACATGACGGATTCGACAAATATACATTCCTGAGTTGAGGTCATCTGGATTACTAATCTTTCCTCCTCTATAAAAGTAATATTTTCATCTAGACACGTGTGCACATTTTCACAAGCTTTCCCTAACACCAGGTTCGAATTACTGCTTTTTTCACAGAAACATAGTTTTCAGCGATTTCCACCTAACAGATATGTAATTTACATGTATTCCAACAACATGGCATTCCGGGTTCCGTACATGCTACATGTATGACGGATTTGGCAATCATGCGTTTCTGACTTGTGAGCATGTGGATTACAGACCTTTCAACCTCCGAACAAGGCATATATAAATTTAGAAATATTTACTCTGACTTCATAGGTTTTTCCTATCACCAGGTTCTAAAATCGCACATTTGGCACCAGAAAACACTCTTTGAGCGAATTCTCACCAATACCCATGTAATTTACATTGTTTACATAACCATGGAATTCCGTATTACGAGCATGTTTCATGCATCACGGATTCCTCAAACATGCACTTCTGAGTTGTGAACATGCGCATGACTGATGTTTCAACCACCAAACAAGTTACCTATGCACTCTGAAATATTTACTTTGACTTTGTAGCTTCTTCCTATCACCAGTTTCAATACTCACACTTTGATCCCACAAAAACCCTCTTGGAGCGAATTCTTCCCTAGAGATATGTAAGTTGAATAGATTCCATCTACATGATATTCCGTGTTCCGTACATGCTACATACATGACGGATTCGACAAATATACATTCCTGAGTTGAGGTCATCTGGATTACTAATCTTTCCTCCTCTATAAAAGGAATATTTTCATCTAGACACGTGTGCACATTTTCACAAGCTTTCCCTAACACCAGGTTCGAATTCGTGCTTTTTTCACAGAAATATAGTTTTCAGCGATTTCCACCTAACAGATATATAATTTACATGTATTCCAACAACATGGCATTCCGGGTTCCGTACATGCTACATGTATGACGGATTTGGCAATCATGCGTTTCTGACTTGTGAGCATGTGGATTACAGACCTTTCAACCTCCGAACAAGGCGTATATAAATTTAGAAATATTTACTCTGACTTCATAGGTTTTTCCTATCACCAGGTTCTAAAATCGGACATTTGGCACCAGAAAACACTCTTTGAGCGAATTCTCACCAATACCCATGTAATTTACATTGTTTACATAACCATGGAATTCCGTATTACGAGCATGTTTCATGCATCAAGGATTCCTCAAACATGCACTTCTGAGTTGTGAACATGCGCATGACTGATGTTTCAACCACCAAACAAGTTACCTATGCATTCTGATATATTTACTTTGACTTTGTAGCTTCTTCCTATCACCAGATTCAATACTCACACTTTGATCCCACAAAAACCGTCTTGGAGCGAATTCTTCCCTAGAGATATGTAAGTTGAATAGATTCCATCTACATGATATTCCGTGTTCTGTACATGCTACATACATGACGGATTCGACAAATATACATTCCTGAGTTGAGGTCATCTGGATTACTAATCTTTCCTCCTCTATAAAAGAAATATTTTCATCTAGACACTTGTGCACATTTTCACAAGCTTTCCCTAACACCAGGTTCGAATTCGTGCTTTTTTCACAGAAACATAGTTTTCAGCGATATCCCCCTAATAGATATGTAATTTACATGTATTCCAACAACATGGCATTCCGGGTTCCGTACATGCTACATGTATGACGGATTTGGCAATCATGAGTTTCTGACTTGTGAGCATGTGGATTACAGACCTTTCAAACTCCGAACAAGGCGTATATAAATTTAGAAATATTTACTCTGACTTCATAGGTTTTTCCTATCACCAGGTTCTAAAATCGGACATTTGGCACCAGAAAACACTCTTTGAGCGAATTCTCACCAATACCCATGTAATTTACATTGTTTACATAACCATGGAATTCCGTATTACGAGCATGTTTCATGCATCACGGATTCCTCAAACATGCACTTCTGAGTTGTGAACATGCGCATGACTGATGTTTCAACAACCAAACAAATTACCTATGCACTCTGAAATATTTACTTTGACTTTGTAGCTTCTTCCTATCACCAGTTTCAATACTCATACTTTGATCCCACAAAAACCCTCTTGGAGCGAATTCTTCCCTAGAGATATGTAAGTTGAATAGATTCAATCTACATGATATTCCGTGTTCCGTACATGCTTCATACATGACGGATTCGACAAATATACATTCCTGAGTTGAGGTCATCTGGATTACTAATCTTTCCTCCTCTATAAAAGTAATATTTTCATCTAGACACGTGTGCACATTTTCACAAGCTTTCCCTAACACCAGGTTCGAATTCGTGCTTTTTTCACAGAAATATAGTTTTCAGCGATTTCCACCTAACAGATATATAATTTACATGTATTCCAACAACATGGCATTCCGGGTTCCGTACATGCTACATGTATGAAGGATTTGGCAATCATGCGTTTCTGACTTGTGAGTATGTGGATTACAGACCTTTCAACATCCGAACAAGGCGTATATAAATTTAGAAATATTTACTCTGACTTCATAGGATTTTCCTATCACCAGGTTCTAAAATCGGACATTTGGCACCAGAAAACACTCTTTGAGCGAATTCTCACCAATACCCATGTAATTTACATTGTTTACATAACCATGGAATTCCGTATTACGAGCATGTTTCATGCATCACGGATTCCTCAAACATGCACTTCTGAGTTGTGAACATGCGCATGACAGATGTTTCAACAACCAAACAAATTACCTATGCACTCTGAAATATTTACTTTGACTTTGTAGCTTCTTCCTATCACCAGTTTGAATACTCACACTTTGATCCCACGAAAACCCTCTTGGAGCGAATTCTTCCCTAGAGATATGTAAGTTGAATATATTCCATCTACATGGTATTTCGTGTTCCGTACATGCTACATACATGACGGATTCGACAAATATACATTCCTGAGTTGAGGTCATCTGAATTACTAATCTTTCCGCCTCTATAAAAGTAATATTTTCATCTAGACACGTGTGCACATTTTCACAAGCTTTCCCTAACACCAGGTTCGAATTCGTGCTTTTTTCACAGAAACATAGTTTTCAGCGATATCCCCCTAATAGATATGTAATTTACATGTATTCCAACAACATGGCATTCCGGGTTCCGTACATGCTACATGTATGACGGGTTTGGCAATCATGAGTTTCTGACTTGTGAGCATGTGGATTACAGACCTTTCAAACTCCGAACAAGGCATATATAAATTTAGAAATATTTACTCTGACTTCATAGGTTTTTCCTAACCCCAGGTTCTAAAATCGGACATTTGGCACCAGAAAACACTCTTTGAGCGAATTCTCACCAATACTCATGTAATTTACATTGTTTACATAACCATGGAATTCCGTATTACGAGCATGTTTCATGCATCAAGGATTCCTCTAACATGCACTTCTGAGTTGTGAACATGCGCATGACTGATGTTTCAACCACCAAACAAGTTACCTATGCACTCTGAAATATTTACTTTGACTTTGTAGCTTCTTCCTATCACCAGTTTCAATACTCACACTTTGATCCCACAAAAACCCTCTTGGAGCGAATTCTTCCCTAGAGATATGTAAGTTGAATAGATTCCATCTACATGATATTCCGTGTTCCGTACATGCTACATACATGACGGATACGACAAATATACATTCCTGAGTTGAGGTCATCTGGATTACTAATCTTTCCTCCTCTATAAAAGGAATATTTTCATCTAGACACGTGTGCACATTTTCACAAGCTTTCCCTAACACCAGGTTCGAATTCGTGCTTTTTTCACAGAAATATAGTTTTCAGCGATTTCCACCTAACAGATATATAATTTACATGTATTCCAACAACATGGCATTCCGGGTTCCGTACATGCTACATATATGACGGATTTGGCAATCATGCGTTTCTGACTTGTGAGCATGTGGATTACAGACCTTTCAACCTCCAAACAAGGCGTATATAAATTTAGAAATATTTACTCTGACTTCATAGGTTTTTCCTATCACCAGGTTCTAAAATCGGACATTTGGCACCAGAAAACTCTCTTTGAGCGAATTCTCACCAATACCCATGAAATTTACATTGTTTGCATAACCATAGAATTCCGTATTACGAGCATGTTTCATGCATCACGGATTCCTCAAACATGCACTTCTGAGTTGTGAACATGCGCATGACTGATGTTTCAACCACCAAACAAATTACCTATGCACTCTGAAATATTTACTTTGACTTTGTATCTTCTTCCTATCACCAGTTTCAATACTCACACTATGATCCCTCAAAAACCCTCTTGGAGCGAATTCTTCCCTAGAGATATGTAAGTTGAATAGATTCCATCTACATGATATTTCGTGTTCTGTACATGTTACATACATGACGGATTCGACAAATATACATTCCTGAGTTGAGGTCATCTGGATTACTAATCTTTCCTCGTCTATAAAAGTAATATTTTCATCTAGACACGTGTGCACATTTTCACAAGCTTTCCCTAACACCAGGTTCGAATTACTGCTTTTTTCACAGAAACATAGTTTTCAGCGATTTCCACCTAACAGATATGTAATTTACATGTATTCCAACAACATGGCATTCCGGGTTCCGTACATGCTACATGTATGACGGATTTGGCAATCATGCGTTTCTGACTTGTGAGCATGTGGATTACAGACCTTTCAACCTCCGAACAAGGCGTATATAAATTTAGAAATATTTACTCTGACTTCATAGGTTTTTCCTATCACCAGTTTCTAAAATCGGACTTTTGGCACCAGAAAACACACTTTGTGCGAATTCTGACCAATACACATGTAATTAACATTGTTTACATATCCATGGAATTCCGTATTATGAGCATGTTTCATGCATCACGGATTCCTCAAACATGCACTTCTGAGTTGTGAACATGCGCATGAATGTTGTTTCAACCACCAAACAAGTTACCTATGCATTCTGATATATTTAATTTGACTTTGTAGCTTCTTCCTATCACCAGTTTCAATACTCACTCTTTGATCCCACAAAAACCGTCTTGGAGCGAATTCTTCCCTAGAGATATGTAAGTTGAATAGATTCCATCTACATGATATTCCGTGTTCCGTGCATGCTACATACATGACGGATTCGACAAATATACATTCCTGAGTTGAGGTCATCTGGATTACTAATCTTTCCTCCTCTATAAAAGTAAAACTTTCATCTAGACACGTGTGCACATTTTCACAAGCTTTCCCTAACACCAGGTTCGAATTCGTGCTTTTTTCACAGAAATATAGTTTTCAGCGATTTCCACCTAACAGATATATAATTTACATGTATTCCAACAACATGGCATTCCGGGTTCCGTACATGCTACTTGTATGACGGATTTGGCAATCATGAGTTTCTGACTTGTGAGCATGTGGATTACAGACCATTCAACCTCCGAACAAGGCGTATATAAATTTAGAAATATTTACTCTGACTTCATAGGTTTTTCCTATCACCAGGTTCTAAAATCGGACATTTGGCACCAGAAAACCCTCTATGAGCGAATTCCCACCAATAACCATGTAATTTACATTGTTTACATAACCATGGAATTCCGTATTACGAGCATGTTTCATGCATCAAGGATTCCTCAAACGTGCACTTCTGAGTTGTGAACATGCGCATGACTGATGTTTCAACAACCAAACAAATTACCTATGCACTTTGAAATATTTACTTTGACTTTGTAGCTTCTTCCTATCACCAGTTTCAATACTCACACTTTGATCCCACAAAAACCCTCTTGGAGCGAATTCTTCCCTAGAGATATGTAAGTTGAATAGATTCCATCTACATGATATTCCGTGTTCCGTACATGCTACATACATGACGGATTCGACAAATATACATTCCTGAGTTGAGGTCATCTGGATAACTAATCTTTCCTCCTCTATAAAAGTAATATTTTCATCTAAACACGTGTGCACATTTTCACAAGCTTTCCCTAACACCAGGTTCGAATTCGTGCTTTTTTCACAGAAATATAGTTTTCAGCGATTTCCACCTAACAGATATATAATTTACATGTATTCCAACAACATGGCATTCCGGGTTCCGTACATGCTACATATATGACGGATTTGGCAATCATGCGTTTCTGACTTGTGAGCATGTGGATTACAGACCTTTCAACCTCCAAACAAGGCGTATATAAATTTAGAAATATTTACTCTGACTTCATAGGTTTTTCCTATCACCAGGTTCTAAAATCGGACATTTGGCAACAGAAAACTCTCTTTGAGCGAATTCTCACCAATACCCATGAAATTTACATTGTTTGCATAACCATGGAATTCCGTATTACGAGCATGTTTCATGCATCACGGATTCCTCAAACATGCACTTCTGAGTTGTGAACATGCGCATGACTGATGTTTCAACCACCAAACAAATTACCTATGCACTCTGAAATATTTACTTTGACTTTGTAGCTTCTTCCTATCACCAGTTTCAATACTCACACTTTGATCCCACAAAAACCCTCTTGGAGCGAATTCTTCCCTAGAGATATGTAAGTTGAATAGATTCCATCTACATGATATTTCGTGTTCTGTACATGTTACATACATGACGGATTCGACAAATATACATTCCTGAGTTGAGGTCATCTGGATTACTAATCTTTCCTCGTCTATAAAAGTAATATTTTCATCTAGACACGTGTGCACATTTTCACAAGCTTTCCCTAACACCAGGTTCGAATTACTGCTTTTTTCACAGAAACATAGTTTTCAGCGATTTCCACCTAACAGATATGTAATTTACATGTATTCCAACAACATGGCATTCCGGGTTCCGTACATGCTACATGTATGACGGATTTGGCAATCATGTGTTTCTGACTTGTGAGCATGTGGATTACAGACCTTTCAACCTCCGAACAAGGCGTATATAAATTTAGAAATATTTACTCTGACTTCATAGTTTTTTCCTATCACCAGTTTCTAAAATCGGACTTTTGGCACCAGAAAACACACTTTGTGCGAATTCTCACCAATAACCATGTAATTAACATTGTTTACATAACCATGGAATTCCGTATTATGAGCATGTTTCATGCATCACGGATTCCTCAAACATGCACTTCTGAGTTGTGAACATGCGCATGACTGTTGTTTCAACCACCAAACAAGTTACCTATGCATTCTGATATATTTACTTTGACTTTGTAGCTTCTTCCTATCACCAGTTTCAATACTCACTCTTTGATCCCACAAAAACCGTCTTGGAGCGAATTCTTCCCTAGAGATATGTAAGTTGAATAGATTCCATCTACATGATATTCCGTGTTCCGTGCATGCTACATACATGACGGATTCGACAAATATACATTCCTGAGTTGAGGTCATCTGGATTACTAATCTTTCCTCCTCTATAAAAGTAATACTTTCATCTAGACACGTGTGCACATTTTCACAAGCTTTCCCTAACACCAGGTTCGAATTCGTGCTTTTTTCACAGAAATATAGTTTTCAGCGATTTCCACCTAAGAGATATATAATTTACATGTATTCCAACAACATGGAATTCCGGGTTCCGTACATGCTACATGTATGACGGATTTGGCAATCATGCGTTTCTGACTTGTGAGCATGTGGATTACAGACCTTTCAACCTCCGAACAAGGCGTATATAAATTTAGAAATATTTACTCTGACTTCATAGGTTTTTCCTATCACCAGGTTCTAAAATCGGACATTTGGCACCAGAAAACCCTCTTTGAGCGAATTCCCACCAATAACCATGTAATTTACATTGTTTACATAACCATGGAATTCCGTATTACGAGCATGTTTCATGCATCAAGGATTCCTCAAACGTGCACTTCTGAGTTGTGAACATGCGCATGACTGATGTTTCAACAACCAAACAAATTACCTATGCACTTTGAAATATTTACTTTGACTTTGTAGCTTCTTCCTATCACCAGTTTCAATACTCACACTTTGATCCCACAAAAACCCTCTTGGAGCGAATTCTTCCCTAGAGATATGTAAGATGAATAGATTCCATCTACATGATATTCCGTGTCCCGTACATGCTACATACATGATGGATTCGACAAATATACATTCCTGAGTTGAGGTCATTTGGATAACTAATCTTTCCTCCTCTATAAAAGTAATATTTTCATCTAGACACGTGTGCACATTTTCACAAGCTTTCCCTAACACCAGGTTCGAATTAGTGCTTTTTTCACAGAAATATTGTTTTCAGCGATTTCCACCTAACAGATATGTAATTTACATGTATTCCAACAACATGGCATTCTGGGTTCCGTACATGCTACATGTATGACGGATTTGGCAATCATGCGTTTCTGACTTGTGAGCATGTGGATTACAGTCCTTTCAAACTCCGAACAAGGCGTATATAAATTTAGAAATATTTACTCTGACTTCATAGTTTTTTCCTATCACCAGTTTCTAAAATCGGACATTTGGCACCAGAAAACACTCTTTGAGCGAATTCTCACCAATACTCATGTAATTTACATTGTTTACATAACCATGGAATTCCGTATTACGAGCATGTTTCATGCATCACGGATTCCTCTAACATGCACTTCTGAGTTGTGAGCATGCGCATGACTGATGTTTCAACCACCAAACAAGTTATCTATGCACTCTGAAATATTTACTTTGACTTTGTAGCTTCTTCCTATCACCAGTTTCAATACTCACACTTTGATCCCACAAAAACCCTCTTGGAGCGAATTCTTCCCTAGAGATATGTAAGTTGAATAGATTCCATCTACATGATATTCCGTGTTCCGTACATGCTACATACATGACGGATTCGACAAATATACATTCCTGAGTTGAGGTCATCTGGATTACTAATTTTTCCTCCTCTATAAAAGGAATATTTTCATCTAGACACGTGTGCACATTTTCACAAGCTTTCCCTAACACCAGGATCGAATTCGTGCTTTTTTCACAGAATCATAGTTTTCAGCGATTTCCTCCTAACAGATATATAATTTAAATGTATTCCAACAATATGGCATTCCGGGTTCCCTACATGCTACATGTATGACGGATTTGGCAATCATGCGTTTCTGACTTGTGAGCATGTGGATTACAGACCTTTCAACCTCTGAAAAAGGCGTATATAAATTTAGAAATATTTACTCTGACTTCATAGGTTTTTCCTATCACCAGTTTCTAAAATCGGACATTTGGCACCAGAAAACACTCTTTGAGCGAATTCTCACCAATACCCATGTAATTTACATTGTTTACATAACCATGGAATTCCGTATTACGAGCATGTTTCATGCATCACGGATTCCTCTAACATGCACTTCTGAGTTGTGAACATGCGCATGGCTGATGTTTCAACCACCAAACAAGTTACCTATGCATTCTGAAATATTTACTTTGACTTTGTAGCTTCTTCCTATCACCAGTTTCAATACTCACACTTTGATCCCACAAAAACCCTCTTGGAGCGAATTCTTCCCTAGAGATATGTAAGTTGAATAGATTCCATCTACATGATATTCCATGTTCCGTACATGCTACATACATGACGGATTCGACAAATATACATTCCTGAGTTGAGGTCATCTGGATTACTAATTTTTCCTCCTCTATAAAAGGAATATTTTCATCTAGACACGTGTGCACATTTTCACAAGCTTTCCCAAACACCAGGTTCAAATTCGTGCTTTTTTCACAGAAACATAGTTTTCAGCGATTTCCTCCTAACAGAAATATAATTTAAATGTATTCCAACAATATGGCATTCCGGGTTCCCTACATGCTACATGTATGACGGATTTGGCAATCATGCGTTTCTGACTTGTGAGCATGTGGATTACAGACCTTTCAACCTCTGAAAAAGGCGTATATAAATTTAGAAATATTTACTCTGACTTCATAGGTTTTTCCTATCACCAGTTTCTTAAATCGGACATTTGGCACCAGAAAACACTCTTTGAGCGAATTCTCACCAATACCCATGTAATTTACATTGTTTACATAACCATGGAATTCCGTATTACGAGCATGTTTCATGCATCAAGGATTCCTCAAACATGCACTTCTGAGTTGTGAACATGCGCATGACTGTTGTTTCAACCACCAAACAAGTTACCTATGCATTCTGATATATTTACTTTGACTTTGTAGCTTCTTCCTATCACCAGTTTCAATACTCACTCTTTGATCCCACAAAAACCGTCTTGGAGCGAATTCTTCCCTAGAGATATGTAAGTTGAATAGATTCCATCTACATGATATTCCGTGTTCCGTGCATGCTACATACATGACGGATTCGACAAATATACATTCCTGAGTTGAGGTCATCTGGATTACTAATCTTTCCTCCTCTATAAAAGTAATACTTTCATCTAGACACGTGTGCACATTTTCACAAGCTTTCCCTAACACCAGGTTCGAATTCGTGCTTTTTTCACAGAAATATAGTTTTCAGCGATTTCCACCTAACAGATATATAATTTACATGTATTCCAACAACATGGCATTCCGGGTTCCGTACATGATACATGTATGACGGATTTGGCAATCATGCGTTTCTGACTTGTGAGCATGTGGATTACAGACCTTTCAACCTCCGAACAAGGCGTATATAAATTTAGAAATATTTACTCTGACTTCATAGGTTTTTCCTATCACCAGGTTCTAAAATCGGACATTTGGCACCAGAAAACCCTCTATGAGCGAATTCCCACCAATAACCATGTAATTTACATTGTTTACATAACCATGGAATTCCGTATTACGAGCATGTTTCATGCATCAAGGATTCCTCAAACGTGCACTTCTGAGTTGTGAACATGCGCATGACTGATGTTTCAACAACCAAACAAATTACCTATGCACTTTGAAATATTTACTTTGACTTTGTAGCTTCTTCCTATCACCAGTTTCAATACTCACACTTTGATCCCACAAAAACCCTCTTGGAGCGAATTCTTCCCTAGAGATATGTAAGTTGAATAGATTCCATCTACATGATATTCCGTGTTCCGTACATGCTACATACATGACGGATTCGACAAATATACATTCCTGAGTTGAGGTCATCTGGATAACTAATCTTTCCTCCTCTATAAAAGTAATATTTTCATCTAAACACGTGTGCACATTTTCACAAGCTTTCCCTAACACCAGGTTCGAATTCGTGCTTTTTTCACAGAAATATATTTTTCAGCGATTTCCACCTAACAGATATATAATTTACATGTATTCCAACAACATGGCATTCCGGGTTCCGTACATGCTACATATATGACGGATTTGGCAATCATGCGTTTCTGACTTGTGAGCATGTGGATTACAGACCTTTCAACCTCTGAAAAAGGCGTATATAAATTTAGAAATATTTACTCTGACTTCATAGGTTTTTCCTTTCACCAGTTTCTTAAATCGGACATTTGGCACCAGAAAACACTCTTTGAGCGAATTCTCACCAATACCCATGTAATTTACATTGTTTACATAACCATGGAATTCCGTATTACGAGCATGTTTCATGCATCAAGGATTCCTCAAACATGCACTGCTGAGTTGTGAACATGCGCATGACTGATGTTTCAACAACCAAACAAATTATCTATGCACTCTGAAATATTTACTTTGACTTTGTAGCTTCTTCCTATCACCAGTTTCAATACTCACACTTTGATCCCACAAAAACCCTCTTGGAGCGAATTCTTCCCTAGAGATATGTAAGTTGAATAGGTTCCATCTACATGATATTCCGTGTTCCGTACATGCTACATACATGACGGATTCGACAAATATAAATTCCTGAGTTGAGGTCATCTGGATTACTAATCTTTCCTCCTCTATAAAAGGAATATTTTCATCTAGAAACGTGTGCACATTTTCACAAGCTTTCCCTAACACCAGGTTCGAATTAGTGCTTTCTTCACAGAAACAGAGTTTTCAGCGATTTCCACCTAACAGATATATAATTTACATGTATTCCAACAAAATGGCATTCCGGGTTCCGTACATGCTACATGTATGACGGATTTGGCAATCATGCGTTTCTGACTTGTGAGCATGTGGGTTACAGACCTTTCAACCTCTGAACAAGGCGTATATAAATTTAGAAATATTTACTCTGACTTCATAGGTTTTTCCTATCACCAGGTTCTAAAATCGGACATTTGGCACCAGAAAACACTCTTTGAGCGAATTCTCACCAATACACATGTAATTTACATTGTTTACATTACCATGGAATTCCGTATTACGAGCATGTTTCATGCATCACGGATTCCTCAAACATGCACTTCTGAGTTGTGAACATGCGCATGACTTATGTTTCAACCACTAAACAAGTTACCTATGCATTCTGAAATATTTACTTTGACTTTGTAGCTTCTTCCTATCACCAGTTTCAATACTCACACTTTGATCCCACAAAAGCCCTCTTGGATCGAATTCTTCCCTAGAGATATGTAAGTTGAATAGATTCCATCTACATGATATTCCGTGTTCCGTACATGCTACATACATGACGGATTCGACAAATATACATTCCTGAGTTGAGGTCATCTGGATTACTAATCTTTCCTCCTCTATAAAAGGAATATTTTCATCTAGACACGTGTGCACATTTTCACAAGCTTTCCCTAACACCAGGTTCGAATTAGTGCTTTTTTCACAGAAACATAGTTTTCAGCCATTTCCACCTAACAGATATGTAATTTACATGTATTCCAAAAACATGGCATTCCGGGTTCCGTACATGCTACATGTATGACGGATTTGGCAATCATGCGTTTCTGACTTGTGAGCATGTGGATTACAGACCTTTCAACCTCTGAAAAAGGCGTATATAAATTTAGAAATATTTACTCTGACTTCATAGGTTTTTCCTATCACCAGTTTCTTAAATCGGACATTTGGCACCAGAAAACACTCTTTGAGCGAATTCTCACCAATACCCATGTAATTTACATTGTTTACATAACCATGGAATTCCGTATTACGAGCATGTTTCATGCATCACGGATTCCTCAAACATGAACTTCTGAGTTGTGAACATGCGCATGAGTGATATTTCAACCACCAAACAAGTTACATATGCACTCTGAAATATTTACTTTGACTTTGTAGCTTCTTCCTATCACCAGTTTCAATACTCACACTTTGATCCCACAAAAACCCTCTTGGAGCGAATTCTTCCCTAGAGATATGTAAGTTGAATAGATTCCATCTACATGATATTCCGTGTTCCGTACATGCTACATACATGACGGATTCGACAAATATACATTCCTGAGTTGAGGTCATCTGGATTACTAATCTGTCCTCCTCTATAAAAGGAATATTTTCATCTAGACACTTGTGCACATTTTCACAAGCTTTCCCTAACACCAGGTTCGAAATCGTGCTTTTTTCACAGAAACATAGTTTTCAGCGATTTCCACCTAAAAGATATGTAATTTACATGTATTCCAACAACATGGCATTCCGGGTTCCGTACATGCTACATGTATGACGGATTTGGCAATCATGCATTTCTGACTTGTGAGCATGTGGATTACAGACCTTTCAACCTCCGAACAAGGCGTATATAAATTTAGAAATATTTACTCTGACTTCATAGGTTTTTCCTATCACCAGGTTCTAAAATCGGACATTTGGCAACAGAAAACACTCTTTGAGCGAATTCTCACCAATACCCATGTAATTTACATTGTTTACATAACCATGGAATTCCGTATTACGAGCATGTATCATGCATCACGGATTCTTCAAACATGCACTTCTGAGTTGTGAACATGCGCATGACTGATGTTTCAACCACCAAACAAGTTACCTATACATTCTGAAATATTTACTTTGACTTTGTAGCTTCTTCCTATCACCAGTTTCAATACTCACACTTTGATCCCACAAAAACCCTCTTGGAGCGAATTCTTCCCTAGAGATTTGTAAGTTGAATAGATTCCATCTACATGATATTCCGTGTTCTGTACATGCTACATACATGACGGATTCGACAAATATACATTCCTGAGTTGAGGTCATCTGGATTACTAATCTTTCCTCCTCTATAAAAGTAATATTTTCATCTAGACACGTGTGCACATTTTCACAAGCTTTCCCTAACACCAAGTTCGAATTAGTGCTTTTATCACAGAAACATAGTTTTCAGCGATTTCCACCTAACAGATATGTAATTTACATGTATTCCAACAACATGGCATTCCGGGTTCCGTACATGCTACATGTATGACGGATTTGGCAATCATGCGTTTCTGACTTGTGAGCATGTGGATTACAGACCTTTCAACCTCCGAACAAGGCGTATATAAATTTAGAAATATTTACTCTGACTTCATAGGTTTTTCCTATCACCAGGTTCTAAAATCGGACATTTGGCACCAGAAAACACTCTTTGAGCGAATTCTCACCAATACCCATGTAATTTACATTGTTTACATAACCATGGAATTCCGTATTACGAGCATGTTTCATGCATCACGGGTTCCTCAAACATGCACCTCTGAGTTGTGAACATGCGCATGACTGATTTTTCAAGCACCAAACAAGTTACCTATTCATTCTGAAATATTTACTTTGACTTTGTAACTTCTTCCTATCACCAGTTTCAATACTCACACTTTGATCCCACAAAAACCCTCTTTTAGCGAATTCTTCCCTAGAGATATGTAAGTTGAATAGATTCCATCTACATGATATTCCGTGTTCCGTACATGCTACATACATGACGGATTCGACAAATATACATTCCTGAGTTGAGGTCATCTGGATTACTAATCTTTCCTCCTCTATAAAAGTAATATTTTCATCTAGCCACGTGTGCACATTTTCACAACTTTTCCTAACACCAGGTTCGAATTAGTGCTTTTTTCACAGAAACATAGTTTTCAGCGATTTCCAACTAACAGATATGTAATTTACATGTATTCCAACAACATGGCATTCTGGGTTCCGTACATGCTACATGTATGTCGGATTTGGAAATCATGCATTTCTGACTTGTGAGCATGTGGATTACAGACCTTTCAACCTCCGAACAAGGCGTATATACATTTAGAAATATTTAGTCTGACTTCATAGGTTTTTCCTATCACCAGTTTCTTAAATCGGACATTTGGCACCAGAAAACTCTCTTTGAGCGAATTCTCACCAATACCCATGTAATTTACATTGTTTACATAACCATGGAATTCCGTATTACGAGCATGTTTCATGCATCACGGATTCCTCTAACATGAACTTCTGAGTTGTGAACATGCGCATGACTGGTGTTTCAACCACCAAACCAGTTACCTTTGCATCCTGAAATATTTACTTTGACTTTGTAGCTTCTTCGTATCACCAGTTTCAATACTCACACTTTGATCCCACAAAAACCCTCTTGAAGCGAATACTTCCCTAGAGATATGTAAGTTGATTAGATTCCATCTACATGATATTCCGTGTTCCGTACATGCTACATACATGACGGATTCGACAAATATACATTCCTGAGTTGAGGTCATCTGGATTATTAATCTTTCCTCCTCTATAAAAGTAATATTTTCATCTAGAAACGTGTGCACATTTTCACAAGCTTTCCCTAACACCAGGTTCGAATTAGTGCTTTTTTCACAGAAACATAGTTTTCAGCGATTTCCACCTAACAGATATGTAATTTACATGTATTCCAACAACATGGCATTCCGGGTCCGTACATGCTACATGTATGACGGATTTGGCAATCATGAGTTTCTGACTTGTGAGCATGAGGATTACAGACCTTTCAAACTTCGAACAAGGCGTATAAAAATTTAGAAATATTTACTCTGACTTCATAGGTTTTTCCTATCACCAGGTTCTAAAATCGGACATTTGGAACCAGAAAACACTCTTTGAGCGAATTCTCACTAATACCCATGTAATTTACATTGTTTACATAACCATGGAATTCCGTATTACGAGCATGTTTCATGCATCACGGATTCCTCATACATGCACTTCTGAGTTGTGAACATGCGCATGACTGATGTTTCAACCACCAAACAAGTTACCTATGCATCCTGAAATATTTACTTTGACTTTGTAGCTTCTTCCCATCACCAGAATCAATACCCACACATTGATCCCACAAAAACACTCTTGGAGCGAATTCTTCCCTAGAGATATGTAAGTTGAATAGATTCCATCTACATGATATTCCGTGTTCCGTACATGCTACAAATATGAGGGATTCGACAAATATACATTCCTGAGTTGAGGTCATCTGGATTACTAATCTTTCCTCCTCTATAAAAGTAATATTTTCATCTAGACACGTGTGCATATTTTCACAAGCTTTCCCTAACACCAGGTTCTAATTAGTGCTTTTTTCACAGAAACATAGTTTTCAGCGATTTCCACCTAACAGATATGTAATTTACATGTATTCCAACAACATGGCATTCCGGGTTCCGTACATGCTACATGTATGACGGATTTGGCAATCATGCGTTTCTGACTTGTGAGCATGTGGATTACAGACCTTTCAACCTCCGAACAAGGCGTATATAAATTTAGAAATATTTACTCTGATTTCATAGGTTTTTCCTATCACCAGGTTCTAAAATCGGACATTTGGCACCAGAAAACACTCTTTGAGCGAATTCACACCAATACCCATGTAATTTACATTGTTTACATAACCATGGAATTCCGTATTACGAGCATGTTTCATGCATCACGGATTCCTCAAACATGCACTTCTGAGTTGTGAACATGCGCATGACTGATGTTTCAACCACCAAACAATTTACCTATGCATTCTGAAATATATACTTTGACTTTGTAGCTTCTTCCTATCACCAGTTTCAATACTCACACTTTTAGCCCACAAAAACCCTCTTGGAGCGAATACTTCCCTAGAGATATGTAAGTTGAATAGATTCCATCTACATGATATTCCGTGTTCCGTACATGCTACATACATGACGGATTCGACAAATATACATTCCTGAGTTGAGGTCATCTGGATTACTAATCTTTCCTCCTCTATAAAAGGAATATTTTCTTCTAAACACGTTTGAAAATTTTCTCAATCTTTCCCTAACACCAGGTTCGAATTAGTGCTTTTTTCACAGCAAAATAGTTTTCAGCGATTTCCACCTCACAGATATGTAATTTACATGTATTCCAACAACATGGCATTCCGGGTTCCGTACATGCTACATGTATGACGGATTTGGCAATCATGCGTTTCTGACTTGTGAGCATGAGGATTACAGACCTTTCAACATCCAAACAAGGCGTATATAAATTTAGAAATATTTACTCTGACTTCATAGGTTTTTCCTATCACCAGGTTCTAAAATCGGACATTTGGCACCAGAAAACACTCTTTGAGCGAATTCTCACCAATACCCATGTAAATTAAATTGTTTACATAACCATGGAATTCCGTATTACGAGCATGTTTCATGCATCACGGATTCCTCATACATGCACTTCTGAGTTGTGAACATGCGCATGACTGATGTTTCAAACACCAAACAATTTACCTATGCATCCTGAAATATTTACTTTGACTTTGTAGCATCTTCCTATCACCAGTTTCAATACCCACACATTGATCCCACAAAAACCCTCTTGGAGCGAATTCTTCCCTAGAGATATGTAAGTTGAATAGATTCCATCTACATGATATTCCGTGTTCCGTACATGCTACATACATGACGGATTCGACAAATATACCTTCCTGAGTTGAGGTCATCTGGATTACTAATCTTTCCTCCTCTATAAAAGGAATATTTTCATCTAGACACGTGTGCACATTTTCACAAGCTTTCCCTAACACCAGGTTCGAATTAGTGCTTTTTTCACAGAAACATAATTTTCAGCGTTTTCCACCTAACAGATATGTAATTTACATGTATTCCAACAAAATGGCATTCCGGGATCCGTACATGCTACATGTATGACGGATTTGGCAATCATGCGTTTCTGACTTGTGAGCATGTGGATTACAGACCTTTTAACCTCCGAACAAGGCGTATATAAATTTAGAAATATTTACTCTGACTTCATAGGTTTTTCCTATCACCAGGTTCTAAAATCGGACATTTGGCACCAGAAAAAACTCTTTGAGCGAATTCTCACCAATACCCATGTAATTTACATTGTTTACATAACCATGGAATTCCGTATTACGAGCATGTTTCATGCATCACGGATACCTCAACATGCACTTCTGAGTTGTGAACATGCGCATGACTGATGTTTCAACCACCAAACAAGTTTCCTATGCACTCTGAAATATTTACTTTGACTTTGTAGCTTCTTCCTATCACCAGTTTCAATACTCACACTTTGATCCCACAAAAAACCTTTTGGAGCGAATTCTTCCTTAGAGATATGTAAGTTGAGTAGATCCCATCTACATGATATTCCGTGTTCCGTACATGCTACATACATGACGGATTCGACAAATATACATTCCTGAGTTGAGGTCATCTGGATTACTAATCTTTCCTCCTCTATAAAAGTAATATTTTCATCTAGACACGTGTGCACATTTTCACAAGCTTTCCCTAACACCAGGTTCGAATTAGTGCTTTTTTCACAGAAACATAGTTTTCAGCGATTTCCACCTAACAGATATGTAATTTATATGTATTCCAACAACATGGCATTCCGGGTTCCGTACATGCTACATGTATGACGGATTTGGCAATCATGCGTTTCTGACTTGTGAGCATGTGGATTACAGACCTTTCAACCTCCGAACAAGGCGTATATAAATTTAGAAATATTTACTCTGACTTCATAGGTTTTTCCTATCACCAGGTTCTAAAATCGGACATTTGGCACCAGAAAACACTCTTTGAGCGAATTCTCACCAATACCCATGTAATTTACATTGTTTACATAACCATGGAATTCCGTATTACGAGCATGTTTCATGCATCACGGATACCTCAACATGCACTTCTGAGTTGTGAACATGCGCATGACTGATGTTTCAACCACCAAACAAGTTACCTATGCATTCTGAGATATTTACTATGACTTTGTAGCTTCTTCCTATCACCAGTTTCAATACTCACACTTTGATCCCACAAAAACCCTCTTGGAGCGAATACTTCCCTAGAGATATGTAAGTTGAATAGATTCCATCTACATGATATTCCGTGTTCCGTACATGCTACATACATGACGGATTCGACAAATATACCTTCCTGAGTTGAGGTCATCTGGATTACTAATCTTTCCTCCTCTATAAAAGTAATATTTTCATCTAGACACGTGTGCACATTCTCACAAGCTTTCCCTAACACCAGGTTCGAATTCGTGCTTTTTTCACAGAAACATAGTTTTCAGCGATTTCCACCTAATAGATATGTAATTTACATGTATTCCAACAACATGGCATTCCGGGTTCCGTACATGCTAAATGTATGACGGATTTGGCAATCATGCGTTTCTGACTTGTGAGCATGTGGATTACAGACCTTTCAACCTCCGAACAAGGCGTATATAAATTTAGAAATATTTACTCTGACTTCATAGGATTTTCCTATCACCAGGTTCTAAAATCGGACATTTGGCACCAGAAAACACTCTTTGAGCGAATTCTCACCAATACCCATGTAATTTACATTGTTTACATAACCATGGAATTCCGTACTACGAGCATGTTTCATGCATCACGGATTCCTCAAACATGCACTTCTGAGTTGTGAACATGCGCATGACTGATTTTTCAACCACCAAACAAGTTACCTATGCATTCTGAAATATTTACTTTGACTTTGTAGCTTCTTCCTATCACCAGTTTAAATACTCACACTTTGATCCCACAAAAACCCTCTTGGAGCGAATTCTTCCCTAGAGATATGTAAGTTGAATAGTTTCCATCTACATGATATTCCGTGTTCCGTACATGCTACATACATGACGGATTCGACAAATATACATTCCTGAGTTGAGGTCATCTGGATTACTAATCTTTCCTCCTCTATAAAAGTAATATTTTCATCTAGACACGTGTGCACATTTTCACAAGCTTTCCCTAACACCAGGTTCGAATTAGTGCTTTTTTCACAGAAACATAGTTTTCAGCGATTTCCACCTAACAGATATGTAATTTATATGTATTCCAACAACATGGCATTCCGGGTTCCGTACATGCTACATGTATGACGGATTTGGCAATCATGCGTTTCTGACTTGTGAGCATGTGGATTACAGACCTTTCAACCTCCGAACAAGGCGTATATAAATTTAGAAATATTTATCTGACTTCATAGGTTTTTCCTATCACCAGGTTCTAAAATCGGACATTTGGCACCAGAAAACACTCTTTGAGCGAATTCTCAACAATACCCATGTAATTTACATTGTTTACATAACCATGGAATTCCGTATTACGAGCATGTTTCCTGCATCACGGATAACTCAACATGCACTTCTGAGTTGTGAACATGCGCATGACTGATGTTTCAACCACCAAACAAGTTACCTATGCATTCTGAAATATATACTATGACTTTGTAGCTTCTTCCTATCACCAGTTTCAATACTCACACTTTGATCCCACAAAAACCCTCTTGGAGCGAATACTTCCCTAGAGATATGTAAGTTGAATAGATTCCATCTACATGATATTCCGTGTTCCGTACATGCTACATACATGACGGATTCGACAAATATACCTTCGCGAGTTGAGGTCATCTGGATTACTAATCTTTCCTCCTCTATAAAAGTAATATTTTCATCTAGACACGTGTGCACATTTTCACAAGCTTTCCCTAACACCAGGTTCGAATTCGTGCTTTTTTCACAGAAACATAGTTTTCAGCGATTTCCACCTAATAGATATGTAATTTAATTGTATTCCAACAACATGGCATTCCGGGTTCCGTACATGCTAAATGTATGACGGATTTGGTAATCATGCGTTTCTGACTTGTGAGAATGTAGATTACAGACCTTTCAACTTCCGAAAAAGGCGTATATAAATTTAGAAATATTTACTCTGACTTCATAGGATTTTCCTATCACCAGGTTCTAAAATCGGACATTTGGCACCAGAAAACACTCTTTGAGCGAATTCTCACCAATACCCATGTAATTTACATTGTTTACATAACCATGGAATTCCGTATTACGAGCATGTTTCATGCATCACGGATTCCTCAAACATGCACTTCTGAGTTGTGAACATGCGCATGACTGATGTTTCAACCACCAAACAAGTTACCTATGCATTCTGAAATATTTACTTTGACTTTGTAGCTTCTTCCTTTCACCAGTTTCAATACTCACACTTTGATCCCACAAAAACCCTCTTGGAGCGAATAATTCCCTAGAGATATGTAAGTTGAATAGATTCCATCTACATGATATTCCGTGTTCCGTACATGCTACATACATGACGGATTCGACAAATATACATTCCTGAGTTGAGGTCATTTGGATAACTAATCTTTCCTCCTCTATAAAAGTAATATTTTCATCTAGACACGTGTGCACATTCTCACAAGCTTTCCCTAACACCAGGTTCGAATTCGTGCTTTTTTCACAGAAATATTGTTTTCAGCGATTTCCACCTAACAGATATGTAATTTACATGTATTCCAACAACATGGCATTCTGGGTTCCGTACATGCTACATGTATGACGGATTTGGCAATCATGCGTTTCTGACTTGTGAGCATGTGGATTACAGTCCTTTCAAACTCCGAACAAGGCGTATATAAATTTAGAAATATTTACTCTGACTTCATAGTTTTTTCCTATCACCAGGTTCTAAAATCGGACATTTGGCACCAGAAAACACTCTTTGAGCGAATTCTCACCAATACCCATGTAATTTACATTGTTTACATAACCATGGAATTCCGTATTACGAGCATGTTTCATGCATCACGGATTCCTCAAACATGCACTTCTGAGTTGTGAACATGCGCATGACTGATTTTTCAACCACCAAACAAGTTACCTATGCATTCTGAAATATTTACTTTGACTTTGTAGCTTCTTCCTATCACCAGTTTAAATACTCACACTTTGATCCCACAAAAACCCTCTTGGAGCGAATTCTTCCCTAGAGATATGTAAGTTTAATAGGTTCCATCTACATGATATTCCGTGTTCCGTACATGCTACATACATGACGGATTCGACAAATATACATTCCTGAGTTGAGGTCATCTGGATTACTAATCTTTCCTCCTCTATAAAAGTAATATTTTCATCTAGACACGTGTGCACATTTTCACAAGCTTTCCCTAACACCAGGTTCGAATTACTGCTTTTTTCACAGAAACATAGTTTTCAGCGATTTCCACCTAACAGATATGTAATTTACATGTATTCCAACAACATGGCATTCCGGGTTCCGTACATGCTACATGTATGACGGATTTGGCAATCATGTGTTTCTGACTTGTGAGCATGTGGATTACAGACCTTTCAACCTCCGAACAAGGCGTATATAAATTTAGAAATATTTACTCTGACTTCATAGGTTTTTCCTATCACCAGTTTCTAAAATCGGACTTTTGGCACCAGAAAACACACTTTGTGCGAATTCTCACCAATACCCATGTAATTAACATTGTTTACATAACCATGGAATTCCGTATTATGAGCATGTTTCATGCATCACGGATTCCTCAAACATGCACTTCTGAGTTGTGAACATGCGCATGACTGTTGTTTCAACCACCAAACAAGTTACCTATGCATTCTGATATATTTACTTTGACTTTGTAGCTTCTTCCTATCACCAGTTTCAATACTCACTCTTTGATCCCACAAAAACCGTCTTGGAGCGAATTCTTCCCTAGAGATATGTAAGTTGAATAGATTCCATCTACATGATATTCCGTGTTCCGTGCATGCTACATACATGACGGATTCGACAAATATACATTCCTGAGTTGAGGTCATCTGGATTACTAATCTTTCCTCCTCTATAAAAGTAATACTTTCATCTAGACACGTGTGCACATTTTCACAAGCTTTCCCTAACACCAGGTTCGAATTCGTGCTTTTTTCACAGAAATATAGTTTTCAGCGATTTCCACCTAACAGATATATAATTTACATGTATTCCAACAACATGGCATTCCGGGTTCCGTACATGCTACATGTATGACGGATTTGGCAATCATGCGTTTCTGACTTGTGAGCATGTGGATTACAGACCTTTCAACCTCCGAACAAGCCGTATATAAATTAAGAAATATTTACTCTGACTTCATAGGTTTTTCCTATCACCAGGTTCTAAAATCGGACATTTGGCACCAGAAAACCCTCTTTGAGCGAATTCCCACCAATAACCATGTAATTTACATTGTTTACATAACCATGGAATTCCGTATTACGAGCATGTTTCATGCATCAAGGATTCCTCAAACGTGCTCTTCTGAGTTGTGAACATGCGCATGACTGATGTTTCAACAACCAAACAAATTACCTATGCACTCTGAAATATTTACTTTGACTTTGTAGCTTCTTCCTATCACCAGTTTCAATACTCACACTTTGATCCCACAAAAACCCTCTTGGAGCGAATTCTTCCCTAGAGATATGTAAGATGAATAGATTCCATCTACATGATATTCCGTGTTCCGTACATGCTACATACATGACGGATTCGACAAATATACATTCCTGAGTTGAGGTCATTTGGATAACTAATCTTTCCTCCTCTATAAAAGTAATATTTTCATCTAGACACGTGTGCACATTTTCACAAGCTTTCCCTAACACCAGGTTCGAATTAGTGCTTTTTTCACAGAAATATTGTTTTCAGCGATTTCCACCTAACAGATATTTAATTTACATGTATTCCAACAACATGGCATTCTGGGTTCCGTACATGCTACATGTATGACGGATTTGGCAATCATGCGTTTCTGACTTGTGAGCATGTGGGTTACAGACCTTTCAACCTCCGAACAAGGCGTATATAAATTTAGAAATATTTACTCTGACTTCATAGGTTTTTCCTATCACCAGGTTCTAAAATCGGACATTTGGCACCAGAAAACACTCTTTGAGCGAATTCTCACCAATACCCATGTAATTTACATTGTTTACATTACCATGGAATTCCGTATTACGAGCATGTTTCATGCATCACGGATTCCTCAAACATGCACTTCTGAGTTGTGAACATGCGCATGACTTATGTTTCAACCACTAAACAAGTTACCTATGCATTCTGAAATATTTACTTTGACTTTGTAGCTTCTTCCTATCACCAGTTTCAATACTCACACTTTGATCCCACAAAAGCCCTCTTGGATCGAATTCTTCCCTAGAGATATGTAAGTTGAATAGATTCCATCTACATGATATTCCGTGTTCCGTACATGCTACATACATGACGGATTCGACAAATATACATTCCTGAGTTGAGGTCATCTGGATTACTAATCTTTCCTCCTCTATAAAAGGAATATTTTCATCTAGACACGTGTGCACATTTTCACAAGCTTTCCCTAACACCAGGTTCGAATTAGTGCTTTTTTCACAGAAACATAGTTTTCAGCCATTTCCACCTAACAGATATGTAATTTACATGTATTCCAAAAACATGGCATTCCGGGTTCCGTACATGCTACATGTATGACGGATTTGGCAATCATGCGTTTCTGACTTGTGAGCATGTGGATTACAGACCTTTCAAACTCTGAAAAAGGCGTATATAAATTTAGAAATATTTACTCTGACTTCATAGGTTTTTCCTATCACCAGTTTCTAAAATCGGACATTTGGCACCAGAAAACACTCTTTGAGCGAATTCTCACCAATACCCATGTAATTTACATTGTTTACATAACCATGGAATTCCGTATTACGAGCATGTTTCATGCATCACGGATTCCTCTAACATGCACTTCTGAGTTGTGAACATGCGCATGACTGCTGTTTCAACCACTAAACAAGTTACCTATGCATTCTGAAATATTTACTTTGACTTTGTAGCTTCTTCCTATCACCAGTTTCAATACTCACACTTTGATCCCACAAAAACCCTCTTGGAGCGAATTCTTCCCTAGAGATATGTAAGTTGAATAGATTCCATCTACATGATATTCCGTGTTCCGTACATGCTACATACATGACGGATTCGACAAATATACATTCCTGAGTTGAGGTCATCTGGATTACTAATTTTTCCTCCTCTATAAAAGGAATATTTTCATCTAGAGACGTGTGCACATTTTCACAAGCTTTCCCTAACACCAGGTTCGAATTCGTGCTTTTTTCACAGAAACATAGTTTTCAGCGATTTCCTCCTAACAGATATATAATTTAAATGTATTCCAACAATATGGAATTCCGGGTTCACTACATGCTACATGTATGACGGATTTGGCAATCATGCGTTTCTGACTTGTGAGCATGTGGATTACAGACCTTTCAACCTCTGAAAAAGGCGTATATAAATTTATAAATATTTACTCTGACTTCATAGGTTTTTCCTATCACCAGTTTCTTAAATCGGACATTTGGCACCAGAAAACACTCTTTGAGCGAATTCTCACCAATACCCATGTAATTTACATTGTTTACATAACCATGGAATTCCGAATTACGAGCATGTTTCATGCATCACGGATACCTCAAACATGAACTTCTGAGTTGTGAACATGCGCATGAGTGATATTTCAACCACCAAACAAGTTACATATGCACTCTGAAATATTTACTTTGACTTTGTAGCTTCTTCCTATCACCAGTTTCAATACTCACACTTTGATCCCACAAAAACCCTCTTGGAGCGAATTCTTCCCTAGAGATATGTAAGTTGAATAGATTCCATCTACATGATATTCCGTGTTCCGTACATGCTACATACATGACGGATTCGACAAATATACATTCCTGAGTTGAGGTCATCTGGATTACTAATCTGTCCTCCTCTATAAAAGGAATATTTTCATCTAGACACTTGTGCACATTTTCACAAGCTTTCCCTAACACCAGGTTCGAAATCGTGCTTTTTTCACAGAAACATAGTTTTCAGCGATTTCCACCTAAAAGATATGTAATTTACATGTATTCCAACAACATGGCATTCCGGGTTCCGTACATGCTACATGTATGACGGATTTGGCAATCATGCGTTTCTGACTTGTGAGCATGTGGATTACAGACCTTTCAACCTCCGAACAAGGCGTATATAAATTTAGAAATATTTACTCTGACTTCATAGGTTTTTCCTATCACCAGGTTCTAAAATCGGACATTTGGCAACAGAAAACACTCTTTGAGCGAATTCTCACCAATACCCATGTAATTTACATTGTTTACATAACCATGGAATTCCGTATTACGAGCATGTATCATGCATCACGGATTCTTCAAACATGCACTTCTGAGTTGTGAACATGCGCATGACTGATGTTTCAACCAACAAACAAGTTACCTATACATTCTGAAATATTTACTTTGACTTTGTAGCTTCTTCCTATCACCAGTTTCAATACTCACACTTTGATCCCACAAAAACCCTCTTGGAGAGAATTCTTCCCTAGAGATTTGTAAGTTGAATAGATTCCATCTACATGATATTCCGTGTTCCGTACATGCTACATACATGACGGATTCGACAAATATACATTCCTGAGTTGAGGTCATCTGGATTACTAATCTTTCCTCCTCTATAAAAGTAATATTTTCATCTAGACACGTGTGCACATTTTCACAAGCTTTCCCTAACACCAAGTTCGAATTAGTGCTTTTATCACAGAAACATAGTTTTCAGCGATTTCCACCTAACAGATATGTAATTTACATGTATTCCAACAACATGGCATTCCGGGTTCCGTACATGCTACATGTATGATGGATTTGGCAATCATGCGTTTCTGACTTGTGAGCATGTGGATTACAGACCTTTCAACCTCCGAACAAGGCGTATATAAATTTAGAAATATTTACTCTGACTTCATAGGTTTTTCCTATCACCAGGTTCTAAAATCGGACATTTGGCACCAGAAAACACTCTTTGAGCGAATTCTCACCAATACCCATGTAATTTACATTGTTTACATAACCATGGAATTCCGTATTACGAGCATGATTCATGCATCACGGATTCCTCAAACATGCACCTCTGAGTTGTGAACATGCGCATGACTGATTTTTCAAGCACCAAACAAGTTACCTATTCATTCTGAAATATTTACTTTGACTTTGTAACTTCTTCCTATCACCAGTTTCAATACTCACACTTTGATCCCACAAAAACCCTCTTTTAGCGAATTCTTCCCTAGAGATATGTAAGTTGAATAGATTCCATCTACATGATATTCCGTGTTCCGTACATGCTACATACATGACGGATTCGACAAATATACATTCCTGAGTTGAGGTCATCTGGATTACTAATCTTTCCTCCTCTATAAAAGGAATATTTTCATCTAGACACGTGTGCACATTTTCACAACTTTTCCTAACACCAGGTTCGAATTAGTGCTTTTTTCACAGAAACATAGTTTTCAGCGATTTCCAACTAACAGATATGTAATTTACATGTATTCCAACAACATGGCATTCTGGGTTCCGTACATGCTACATGTATGTCGGATTTGGAAATCATGCATTTCTGACTTGTGAGCATGTGGATTACAGACCTTTCAACCTCCGAACAAGGCGTATATACATTTAGAAATATTTAGTCTGACTTCATAGGTTTTTCCTATCACCAGTTTCTTAAATCGGACATTTGGCACCAGAAAACTCTCTTTGAGCGAATTCTCACCAATACCCATGTAATTTACATTGTTTACATAACCATGGAATTCCGTATTACGAGCATGTTTCATGCATCACGGATTCCTCTAACATGCACTTCTGAGTTGTGAACATGCGCATGACTGGTGTTTCAACCACCAAACCAGTTACCTTTGCATCCTGAAATATTTACTTTGACTTTGTAGCTTCTTCCTATCACCAGTTTCAATACTCACACTTTGATCCCACAAAAACCCTCTTGAAGCGAATACTTCCCTAGAGATATGTAAGTTGAATAGATTCCATCTACATGATATTCCGTGTTCCGTACATGCTACATACATGACGGATTCGACAAATATACATTCCTGAGTTGAGGTCATCTGGATTATTAATCTTTCCTCCTCTATAAAAGTAATATTTTCATCTAGAAACGTGTGCACATTTTCACAAGCTTTCCCTAACACCAGTTTCGAATTAGTGCTTTTTTCACAGAAACATAGTTTTCAGCGATTTCCACCTAACAGATATGTAATTTACATGTATTCCAACAACATGGCATTCCGGGTCCGTACATGCTACATGTATGACGGATTTGGCAATCATGAGTTTCTGACTTGTGAGCATGAGGATTACAGACCTTTCAAACTTCGAACAAGGCGTATAAAAATTTATAAATATTTACTCTGACTTCATAGGTTTTTCCTATCACCAGGTTCTAAAATCGGACATTTGGCACCAGAAAACACTCTTTGAGCGAATTCTCACTAATACCCATGTAATTTACATTGTTTACATAAACATGGAATTCCGTATTACGAGCATGTTTCATGCATCACGGATTCCTCATACATGCACTTCTGAGTTGTGAACATGCGCATGACTGATGTTTCAACCACCAAACAAGTTACCTATGCATCCTGAAATATTTACTTTGACTTTGTAGCTTCTTCCCATCACCAGATTCAATACCCACACATTGATTCCACAAAAACCCTCTTGGAGCGAATTCTTCCCTAGAGATATGTAAGTTGAATAGATTCCATCTACATGATATTCCGTGTTCCGTACATGCTACATATATGAGGGATTCGACAAATATACATTCCTGAGTTGAGGTCATCTGGATTACTAATCTTTCCTCCTCTATAAAAGTAATATTTTCATCTAGACACGTGTGCATATTTTCACAAGCTTTCCCTAACACCAGGTTCTAATTAGTGCTTTTTTCACAGAAACATAGTTTTCAGCGATTTCCACCTAACAGATATGTAATTTACATGTATTCCAACAACATGGCATTCCGGGTTCCGTACATGCTACATGTATGACGGATTTGGCAATCATGCGTTTCTGACTTGTGAGCATGTGGATTACAGACCTTTCAACCTCCGAACAAGGCGTATATAAATTTAGAAATATTTACTCTGACTTCATAGGTTTTTCCTATCACCAGGTTCTAAAATCGGACATTTGGCACCAGAAAACACTCTTTGAGCGAATTCACACCAATTCCCATGTAATTTACATTGTTTACATAACCATGGAATTCCGTATTACGAGCATGTTTCATGCATCACGGATTCCTCAAACATGCACTTCTGAGTTGTGAACATGCGCATGACTGATGTTTCAACCACCAAACAAGTTACCTATGCATTCTGAAATATATACTTTGACTTTGTAGCTTCTTCCTATCACCAGTTTCAATACTCACACTTTTAGCCCACAAAAACCCTCTTGGAGCGAATACTTCCCTAGAGATATGTAAGTTGAATAGATTCCATCTACATGATATTCCGTGTTCCGTACATGCTACATACATGACGGATTCGACAAATATACATTCCTGAGTTGAGGTCATCTGGATTACTAATCTTTCCTCCTCTATAAAAGGAATATTTTCTTCTAATCACGTTTGAACATTTTCTCAATCTTTCCCTAACACCAGGTTCGAATTAGTGCTTTTTTCACAGCAAAATAGTTTTCAGCGATTTCCACCTCACAGATATGTAATTTACATGTATTCCAACAACATGGCATTCCGGGTTCCGTACATGCTACATGTATGACGGATTTGGCAATCATGCGTTTCTGACTTGTGAGCATGAGGATTACAGACCTTTCAACCTCCAAACAAGGCGTATATAAATTTAGAAATATTTACTCTGACTTCATAGGTTTTTCCTATCACCAGGTTCTAAAATCGGACATTTGGCACCAGAAAACACTCTTTGAGCGAATTCTCACCAATACCCATGTAAATTAAATTGTTTACATAACCATGGAATTCCGTATTACGAGCATGTTTCATGCATCACGGATTCCTCATACATGCACTTCTGAGTTGTGAACATGCGCATGACTGATGTTTCAAACACCAAACAATTTACCTATGCATCCTGAAATATTTACTTTGACTTTGTAGCATCTTCCTATCACCAGTTTCAATACCCACACATTGATCCCACAAAAACCCTCTTGGAGCGAATTCTTCCCTAGAGATATGTAAGTTGAATAGATTCCATCTACATGATATTCCGTGTTCCGTACATGTTACATACATGACGGATTCGACAAATATACCTTCCTGAGTTGAGGTCATCTGGATTACTAATCTTTCCTCCTCTATAAAAGGAATATTTTCATCTAGACACGTGTGCACATTTTCACAAGCTTTCCCTAACACCAGGTTCGAATTAGTGCTTTTTTCACAGAAACATAATTTTCAGCGTTTTCCACCTAACAGATATGTAATTTACATGTATTCCAACAAAATGGCATTCCGGGATCCGTACATGCTACATGTATGACGGATTTGGCAATCATGCGTTTCTGACTTGTGAGCATGTGGATTACAGACCTTTTAACCTCCGAAAAAGGCGTATATAAATTTAGAAATATTTACTCTGACTTCATAGGTTTTTCCTATCACCAGGTTCTAAAATCGGACATTTGGCACCAGAAAAAACTCTTTGAGCGAATTCTCACCAATACCCATGTAATTTACATTGTTTACATAACCATGGAATTCCGTATTACGAGCACGTTTCATGCATCACGGATACCTCAACATGCACTTCTGAGTTGTGAACATGCGCATGACTGATATTTCAACCACCAAACAAGTTTCCTATGCACTCTGAAATATTTACTTTGACTTTGTAGCTTCTTCCTATCACCAGTTTCAATACTCACACTTTGATCCCACAAAAAACCTTTTGGAGCGAATTCTTCCTTAGAGATATGTAAGTTGAGTAGATCCCATCTACATGATATTCCGTGTTCCGTACATGCTACATACATGACGGATTCGACAAATATACATTCCTGAGTTGAGGTCATCTGGATTACTAATCTTTCCTCCTCTATAAAAGGAATATTTTCATCTAGACACGTGTGCACATTTTCACAAGCTTTCCCTAACACCAGGTTCGAATTAGTGCTTTTTTCACAGAAACATAGTTTTCAGCGATTTCCACCTAACAGATATGTAATTTACATGTATTCCAACAACATGGCATTCCGGGTTCTGTACATGCTACATGTATGACGGATTTGGCAATCATGCGTTTCTGACTTGTGAGCATGTGGATTACAGACCTTTCAACCTCCGAACAAGGCGTATATAAATTAAGAAATATTTACTCTGACTTCATAGGTTTTTCCTATCACCAGGTTCTAAAATCGGACATTTGGCACCAGAAAACACTCTTTGAGCGAATTCTCACCAATACCCATGTAATTTACATTGTTTACATAACCATGGAATTCCGTATTACGAGCATGTTTCATGCATCACGGATACCTCAACATGCACTTCTGAGTTGTGAACATGCGCATGACTGATGTTTCAACCACCAAACAAGTTACCTATGCATTCTGAGATATTTACTATGACTTTGTAGCTTCTTCCTATCACCAGTTTCAATACTCACACTTTGATCCCACAAAAACCCTCTTGGAGCGAATACTTCCCTAGAGATATGTAAGTTGAATAGATTCCATCTACATGATATTCCGTGTTCCGTACATGCTACATACATGACGGATTCGACAAATATACCTTCCTGAGTTGAGGTCATCTGGATTACTAATCTTTCCTCCTCTATAAAAGGAATATTTTCATCTAGACACGTGTGCACATTCTCACAAGCTTTCCCTAACACCAGGTTCGAATTCGTGCTTTTTTCACAGAAACATAGTTTTCAGCGATTTCCACCTAATAGATATGTAATTTACATGTATTCCAACAACATGGCATTCCCGGTTCCGTACATGCTACATGTATGACGGATTTGGCAATCATGCGTTTCTGACTTGTGAGCATGTGGATTACAGACCTTTCAACCTCCGAACAAGGCGTATATAAATTTAGAAATATTTACTCTGACTTCATAGGATTTTCCTATCACCAGGTTCTAAAATCGGACATTTGGCACCAGAAAAAACTCTTTGAGCGAATTCTCACCAATACCCATGTAATTTACATTGTTTACATAACCATGGAATTCCGTATTACGAGCATGTTTCATGCATCACGGATACCTCAACATGCACTTCTGAGTTGTGAACATGCGCATGACAGATGTTTCAACCACCAAACAAGTTTCCTATGCACTCTGAAATATTTACTTTGACTTTGTAGCTTCTTCCTATCACCAGTTTCAATACTCACACTTTGATCCCACAAAAAACCTTTTGGAGCGAATTCTTCCTTAGAGATATGTAAGTTGAGTAGATCCCATCTACATGATATTCCGTGTTCCGTACATGCTACATACATGACGGATTCGACAAATATACATTCCTGAGTTGAGGTCATCTGGATTACAAATCTTTCCTCCTCTATAAAAGGAATATTTTCATCTAGACACGTGTGCACATTTTCACAAGCTTTCCCTAACACCAGGTTCGAATTAGTGCTTTTTTCACAGAAACATAGTTTTCAGCGATTTCCACCTAACAGATATGTAATTTACATGTATTCCAACAACATGGCATTCCGGGTTCCGTACATGCTACATGTATGACGGATTTGGCAATCATGCGTTTCTGACTTGTGAGCATGTGGATTACAGACCTTTCAACCTCCGAACAAGGCGTATATAAATTTAGAAATATTTACTCTGACTTCATAGGTTTTTCCTATCACCAGGTTCTAAAATCGGACATTTGGCACCAGAAAACACTCTTTGAGCGAATTCTCACCAATACCCATGTAATTTACATTGTTTACATAACCATGGAATTCCGTATTACGAGCATGTTTCATGCATCACGGATACCTCAACATGCACTTCTGAGTTGTGAACATGCGCATGACTGATGTTTCAACCACCAAACAAGTTACCTATGCATTCTGAGATATTTACTATGACTTTGTAGCTTCTTCCTATCACCAGTTTCAATACTCACACTTTGATCCCACAAAAACCCTCTTGGAGCGAATACTTCCCTAGAGATATGTAAGTTGAATAGATTCCATCTACATGATATTCCGTGTTCCGTACATGCTACATACATGACGGATTCGACAAATATACCTTCCTGAGTTGAGGTCATCTGGATTACTAATCTTTCCTCCTCTATAAAAGTAATATTTTCATCTAGACACGTGTGCACATTCTCACAAGCTTTCCCTAACACCAGGTTCGAATTCGTGCTTTTTTCACAGAAACATAGTTTTCAGCGATTTCCACCTAATAGATATGTAATTTACATGTATTCCAACAACATGGCATTCCGGGTTCCGTACATGCTAAATGTATGACGGATTTGGCAATCATGCGTTTCTGACTTGTGAGCATGTGGATTACAGACCTTTCAACCTCCGAACAAGGCGTATATAAATTTAGAAATATTTACTCTGACTTCATAGGATTTTCCTATCACCAGGTTCTAAAATCGGACATTTGGCACCAGAAAACACTCTTTGAGCGAATTCTCACCAATACCCATGTAATTTACATTGTTTACATAACCATGGAATTCCGTACTACGAGCATGTTTCATGCATCACGGATTCCTCAAACATGCACTTCTGAGTTGTGAACATGCGCATGACTGATTTTTCAACCACCAAACAAGTTACCTATGCATTCTGAAATATTTACTTTGACTTTGTAGCTTCTTCCTATCACCAGTTTAAATACTCACACTTTGATCCCACAAAAACCCTCTTGGAGCGAATTCTTCCCTAGAGATTTGTAAGTTGAATAGGTTCCATCTACATGATATTCCGTGTTCCGTACATGCTACATACATGACGGATTCGACAAATATACATTCCTGAGTTGAGGTCATCTGGATTACTAATCTTTCCTCCTCTATAAAAGTAATATTTTCATCTAGACACGTGTGCACATTTTCACAAGCTTTCCCTAACACCAGGTTCGAATTAGTGCTTTTTTCACAGAAACATAGTTTTCAGCGATTTCCACCTAACAGATATGTAATTTATATGTATTCCAACAACATGGCATTCCGGGTTCCGTACATGCTACATGTATGACGGATTTGGCAATCATGCGTTTCTGACTTGTGAGCATGTGGATTACAGACCTTTCAACCTCCGAACAAGGCGTATATAAATTTAGAAATATTTATCTGACTTCATAGGTTTTTCCTATCACCAGGTTCTAAAATCGGACATTTGGCACCAGAAAACACTCTTTGAGCGAATTCTCACCAATACCCATGTAATTTACATTGTTTACATAACCATGGAATTCCGTATTACGAGCATGTTTCATGCATCACGGATACCTCAACATGCACTTCTGAGTTGTGAACATGCGCATGACTGATGTTTCAACCACCAAACAAGTTACCTATGCATTCTGAGATATTTACTATGACTTTGTAGCTTCTTCCTATCACCAGTTTCAATACTCACACTTTGATCCCACAAAAACCCTCTTGGAGCGAATACTTCCCTAGAGATATGTAAGTTGAATAGATTCCATCTACATGATATTCCGTGTTCCGTACATGCTACATACATGACGGATTCGACAAATATACCTTCCTGAGTTGAGGTCATCTGGATTACTAATCTTTCCTCCTCTATAAAAGTAATATTTTCATCTAGACACGTGTGCACATTCTCACAAGCTTTCCCTAACACCAGGTTCGAATTCGTGCTTTTTTCACAGAAACATAGTTTTCAGCGATTTCCACCTAATAGATATGTAATTTACATGTATTCCAACAACATGGCATTCCGGGTTCCGTACATGCTAAATGTATGACGGATTTGGCAATCATGCGTTTCTGACTTGTGAGCATGTGGATTACAGACCTTTCAACCTCCGAACAAGGCGTATATAAATTTAGAAATATTTACTCTGACTTCATAGGATTTTCCTATCACCAGGTTCTAAAATCGGACATTTGGCACCAGAAAACACTCTTTGAGCGAATTCTCACCAATACCCATGTAATTTACATTGTTTACATAACCATGGAATTCCGTACTACGAGCATGTTTCATGCATCACGGATTCCTCAAACATGCACTTCTGAGTTGTGAACATGCGCATGACTGATTTTTCAACCACCAAACAAGTTACCTATGCATTCTGAAATATTTACTTTGACTTTGTAGCTTCTTCCTATCACCAGTTTAAATACTCACACTTTGATCCCACAAAAACCCTCTTGGAGCGAATTCTTCCCTAGAGATATGTAAGTTGAATAGGTTCCATCTACATGATATTCCGTGTTCCGTACATGCTACATACATGACGGATTCGACAAATATACATTCCTGAGTTGAGGTCATCTGGATTACTAATCTTTCCTCCTCTATAAAAGTAATATTTTCATCTAGACACGTGTGCACATTTTCACAAGCTTTCCCTAACACCAGGTTCGAATTAGTGCTTTTTTCACAGAAACATAGTTTTCAGCGATTTCCACCTAACAGATATGTAATTTATATGTATTCCAACAACATGGCATTCCGGGTTCCGTACATGCTACATGTATGACGGATTTGGCAATCATGCGTTTCTGACTTGTGAGCATGTGGATTACAGACCTTTCAACCTCCGAACAAGGCGTATATAAATTTAGAAATATTTATCTGACTTCATAGGTTTTTCCTATCACCAGGTTCTAAAATCGGACATTTGGCACCAGAAAACACTCTTTGAGCGAATTCTCAACAATACCCATGTAATTTACATTGTTTACATAACCATGGAATTCCGTATTACGAGCATGTTTCCTGCATCACGGATAACTCAACATGCACTTCTGAGTTGTGAACATGCGCATGACTGATGTTTCAACCACCAAACAAGTTACCTATGCATTCTGAAATATTTACTATGACTTTGTAGCTTCTTCCTATCACCAGTTTCAATACTCACACTTTGATCCCACAACAACCCTCTTGGAGCGAATACTTCCCTAGAGATATGTAAGTTGAATAGGTTCCATCTACATGATATTCCGTGTTCCGTACATGCTACATACATGACGGATTCGACAAATATACATTCCTGAGTTGAGGTCATCTGGATTACTAATCTTTCCTCCTCTATAAAAGTAATATTTTCATCTAGACACGTGTGCACATTTTCACAAGCTTTCCCTAACACCAGGTTCGAATTAGTGCTTTTTTCACAGAAACATAGTTTTCAGCGATTTCCACCTAACAGATATGTAATTTATATGTATTCCAACAACATGGCATTCCGGGTTCCGTACATGCTACATGTTTGACGGATTTGGCAATCATGCGTTTCTGACTTGTGAGCATGTGGATTAGAGACCTTTCAACCTCCGAACAAGGCGTATATAAATTTAGAAATATTTATCTGACTTCATAGGTTTTTCCTATCACCAGGTTCTAAAATCGGACATTTGGCACCAGAAAAAACTCTTTGAGCGAATTCTCACCAATACCCATGTAATTTACATTGTTTACATAACCATGGAATTCCGTATTACGAGCATGTTTCATGCATCACGGATACCTCAACATGCACTTCTGAGTTGTGAACATGCGCATGACAGATGTTTCAACCACCAAACAAGTTTCCTATGCACTCTGAAATATTTACTTTGACTTTGTAGCTTCTTCCTATCACCAGTTTCAATACTCACACTTTGATCCCACAAAAAACCTTTTGGAGCGAATTCTTCCTTAGAGATATGTAAGTTGAGTAGATCCCATCTACATGATATTCCGTGTTCCGTACATGCTACATACATGACGGATTCGACAAATATACATTCCTGAGTTGAGGTCATCTGGATTACTAATCTTTCCTCCTCTATAAAAGGAATATTTTCATCTAGACACGTGTGCACATTTTCACAAGCTTTCCCTAACACCAGGTTCGAATTAGTGCTTTTTTCACAGAAACATAGTTTTCAGCGATTTCCACCTAACAGATATGTAATTTACATGTATTCCAACAACATGGCATTCCGGGTTCCGTACATGCTACATGTATGACGGATTTGGCAATCATGCGTTTCTGACTTGTGAGCATGTGGATTACAGACCTTTCAACCTCCGAACAAGGCGTATATAAATTTAGAAATATTTACTCTGACTTCATAGGTTTTTCCTATCACCAGGTTCTAAAATCGGACATTTGGCACCAGAAAACACTCTTTGAGCGAATTCTCACCAATACCCATGTAATTTACATTGTTTACATAACCATGGAATTCCGTATTACGAGCATGTTTCATGCATCACGGATACCTCAACATGCACTTCTGAGTTGTGAACATGCGCATGACTGATGTTTCAACCACCAAACAAGTTACCTATGCATTCTGAGATATTTACTATGACTTTGTAGCTTCTTCCTATCACCAGTTTCAATACTCACACTTTGATCCCACAAAAACCCTCTTGGAGCGAATACTTCCCTAGAGATATGTAAGTTGAATAGATTCCATCTACATGATATTCCGTGTTCCGTACATGCTACATACATGACGGATTCGACAAATATACCTTCCTGAGTTGAGGTCATCTGGATTACTAATCTTTCCTCCTCTATAAAAGTAATATTTTCATCTAGACACGTGTGCACATTCTCACAAGCTTTCCCTAACACCAGGTTCGAATTCGTGCTTTTTTCACAGAAACATAGTTTTCAGCGATTTCCCCTAATAGATATGTAATTTACATGTATTCCAACAACATGGCATTCCGGGTTCCGTACATGCTAAATGTATGACGGATTTGGCAATCATGCGTTTCTGACTTGTGAGCATGTGGATTACAGACCTTTCAACCTCCGAACAAGGCGTATATAAATTTAGAAATATTTACTCTGACTTCATAGGATTTTCCTATCACCAGGTTCTAAAATCGGACATTTGGCACCAGAAAACACTCTTTGAGCGAATTCTCACCAATACCCATGTAATTTACATTGTTTACATAACCATGGAATTCCGTACTACGAGCATGTTTCATGCATCACGGATTCCTCAAACATGCACTTCTGAGTTGTGAACATGCGCATGACTGATTTTTCAACCACCAAACAAGTTACCTATGCATTCTGAAATATTTACTTTGACTTTGTAGCTTCTTCCTATCACCAGTTTAAATACTCACACTTTGATCCCACAAAAACCCTCTTGGAGCGAATTCTTCCCTAGAGATATGTAAGTTGAATAGGTTCCATCTACATGATATTCCGTGTTCCGTACATGCTACATACATGACGGATTCGACAAATATACATTCCTGAGTTGAGGTCATCTGGATTACTAATCTTTCCTCCTCTATAAAAGTAATATTTTCATCTAGACACGTGTGCACATTTTCACAAGCTTTCCCTAACACCAGGTTCGAATTAGTGCTTTTTTCACAGAAACATAGTTTTCAGAGATTTCCACCTAACAGATATGTAATTTATATGTATTCCAACAACATGGCATTCCGGGTTCCGTACATGCTACATGTATGACGGATTTGGCAATCATGCGTTTCTGACTTGTGAGCATGTGGATTACAGACCTTTAAACCTCCGAACAAGGCGTATATAAATTTAGAAATATTTATCTGACTTCATAGGTTTTTCCTATCACCAGGTTCTAAAATCGGACATTTGGCACCAGAAAACACTCTTTGAGCGAATTCTCAACAATACCCATGTAATTTACATTGTTTACATAACCATGGAATTCCGTATTACGAGCATGTTTCCTGCATCACGGATAACTCAACATGCACTTCTGAGTTGTGAACATGCGCATGACTGATGTTTCAACCACCAAACAAGTTACCTATGCATTCTGAGATATTTACTATGACTTTGTAGCTTCTTCCTATCACCAGTTTCAATACTCACACTTTGATCCCACAAAAACCCTCTTGGAGCGAATACTTCCCTAGAGATATGTAAGTTGAATAGATTCCATCTACATGATATTCCGTGTTCCGTACATGCTACATACATGACGGATTCGACAAATATACCTTCCTGAGTTGAGGTCATCTGGATTACTAATCTTTCCTCCTCTATAAAAGTAATATTTTCATCTAGACACGTGTGCACATTCTCACAAGCTTTCCCTAACACCAGGTTCGAATTCGTGCTTTTTTCACAGAAACATAGTTTTCAGCGATTTCCACCTAATAGATATGTAATTTACATGTATTCCAACAACATGGCATTCCGGGTTCCGTACATGCTAAATGTATGACGGATTTGGCAATCATGCGTTTCTGACTTGTGAGCATGTGGATTACAGACCTTTCAACCTCCGAACAAGGCGTATATAAATTTAGAAATATTTACTCTGACTTCATAGGATTTTCCTATCACCAGGTTCTAAAATCGGACATTTGGCACCAGAAAACACTCTTTGAGCGAATTCTCACCAATACCCATGTAATTTACATTGTTTACATAACCATGGAATTCCGTACTACGAGCATGTTTCATGCATCACGGATTCCTCAAACATGCACTTCTGAGTTGTGAACATGCGCATGACTGATTTTTCAACCACCAAACAAGTTACCTATGCATTCTGAAATATTTACTTTGACTTTGTAGCTTCTTCCTATCACCAGTTTAAATACTCACACTTTGATCCCACAAAAACCCTCTTGGAGCGAATTCTTCCCTAGAGATATGTAAGTTGAATAGGTTCCATCTACATGATATTCCGTGTTCCGTACATGCTACATACATGACGGATTCGACAAATATACATTCCTGAGTTGAGGTCATCTGGATTACTAATCTTTCCTCCTCTATAAAAGTAATATTTTCATCTAGACACGTGTGCACATTTTCACAAGCTTTCCCTAACACCAGGTTCGAATTCGTGCTTTTTTCACAGAAACATAGTTTTCAGCGATTTCCACCTAACAGATATGTAATTTATATGTATTCCAACAACATGGCATTCCGGGTTCCGTACATGCTACATGTATGACGGATTTGGCAATCATGCGTTTCTGACTTGTGAGCATGTGGATTACAGACCTTTCAACCTCCGAACAAGGCGTATATAAATTTAGAAATATTTATCTGACTTCATAGGTTTTTCCTATCACCAGGTTCTAAAATCGGACATTTGGCACCAGAAAACACTCTTTGAGCGAATTCTCAACAATACCCATGTAATTTACATTGTTTACATAACCATGGAATTCCATATTACGAGCATGTTTCCTGCATCACGGATAACTCAACATGCACTTCTGAGTTGTGAACATGCGCATGACTGATGTTTGAACCACCAAACAAGTTACCTATGCATTCTGAAATATTTACTATGACTTTGTAGCTTCTTCCTATCACCAGTTTCAATACTCACACTTTGATCCCACAACAACCCTCTTGGAGCGAATACTTCCCTAGAGATATGTAAGTTGAATAGGTTCCATCTACATGATATTCCGTGTTCCGTACATGCTACATACATGACGGATTCGACAAATATACATTCCTGAGTTGAGGTCATCTGGATTACTAATCTTTCCTCCTCTATAAAAGTAATATTTTCATCTAGACACGTGTGCACATTTTCACAAGCTTTCCCTAACACCAGGTTCGAATTAGTGCTTTTTTCACAGAAACATAGTTTTCAGCGATTTCCACCTAACAGATATGTAATTTATATGTATTCCAACAACATGGCATTCCGGGTTCCGTACATGCTACATGTTTGACGGATTTGGCAATCATGCGTTTCTGACTTGTGAGCATGTGGATTACAGACCTTTCAACCTCCGAACAAGGCGTATATAAATTTAGAAATATTTATCTGACTTCATAGGTTTTTCCTATCACCAGGTTCTAAAATCGGACATTTGGCACCAGAAAAAACTCTTTGAGCGAATTCTCACCAATACCCATGTAATTTACATTGTTTACATAACCATGGAATTCCGTATTACGAGCATGTTTCATGCATCACGGATACCTCAACATGCACTTCTGAGTTGTGAACATGCGCATGACAGATGTTTCAACCACCAAACAAGTTTCCTATGCACTCTGAAATATTTACTTTGACTTTGTAGCTTCTTCCTATCACCAGTTTCAATACTCACACTTTGATCCCACAAAAAAACTTTTGGAGCGAATTCTTCCTTAGAGATATGTAAGTTGAGTAGATCCCATCTACATGATATTCCGTGTTCCGTACATGCTACATACATGACGGATTCGACAAATATACATTCCTGAGTTGAGGTCATCTGGATTACTAATCTTTCCTCCTCTATAAAAGGAATATTTTCATCTAGACACGTGTGCACATTTTCACAAGCTTTCCCTAACACCAGGTTCGAATTAGTGCTTTTTTCACAGAAACATAGTTTTCAGCGATTTCCACCTAACAGATATGTAATTTACATGTATTCCAACAACATGGCATTCCGGGTTCCGTACATGCTACATGTATGACGGATTTGGCAATCATGCGTTTCTGACTTGTGAGCATGTGGATTACAGACCTTTCAACCTCCGAACAAGGCGTATATAAATTTAGAAATATTTACTCTGACTTCATAGGTTTTTCCTATCACCAGGTTCTAAAATCGGACATTTGGCACCAGAAAACACTCTTTGAGCGAATTCTCACCAATACCCATGTAATTTACATTGTTTACATAACCATGGAATTCCGTATTACGAGCATGTTTCATGCATCACGGATACCTCAACATGCACTTCTGAGTTGTGAACATGCGCATGACTGATGTTTCAACCACCAAACAATTTACCTATGCATTCTGAGATATTTACTATGACTTTGTAGCTTCTTCCTATCACCAGTTTCAATACTCACACTTTGATCCCACAAAAACCCTCTTGGAGCGAATACTTCCCTAGAGATATGTAAGTTGAATAGATTCCATCTACATGATATTCCGTGTTCCGTACATGCTACATACATGACGGATTCGACAAATATACATTCCTGAGTTGAGGTCATCTGGATTACTAATCTTTCCTCCTCTATAAAAGTAATATTTTCATCTAGACACGTGTGCACATTCTCACAAGCTTTCCCTAACACCAGGTTCGAATTCGTGCTTTTTTCACAGAAACATAGTTTTCAGCGATTTCCACCTAATAGATATGTAATTTACATGTATTCAAACAACATGGCATTCCGGGTTCCGTACATGCTAAATGTATGACGGATTTGGCAATCATGCGTTTCTGACTTGTGAGCATGTGGATTACAGACCTTTCAACCTCCGAACAAGGCGTATATAAATTTAGAAATATTTACTCTGACTTCATAGGATTTTCCTATCACCAGGTTCTAAAATCGGACATTTGGCACCAGAAAACACTCTTTGAGCGAATTCTCACCAATACCCATGTAATTTACATTGTTTACATAACCATGGAATTCCGTACTACGAGCATGTTTCATGCATCACGGATTCCTCAAACATGCACTTCTGAGTTGTGAACATGCGCATGACTGATTTTTCAACCACCAAACAAGTTACCTATGCATTCTGAAATATTTACTTTGACTTTGTAGCTTCTTCCTATCACCAGTTTAAATACTCACACTTTGATCCCACAAAAACCCTCTTGGAGCGAATTCTTCCCTAGAGATATGTAAGTTGAATAGGTTCCATCTACATGATATTCCGTGTTCCGTACATGCTACATACATGACGGATTCGACAAATATACATTCCTGAGTTGAGGTCATCTGGATTACTAATCTTTCCTCCTCTATAAAAGTAATATTTTCATCTAGACACGTGTGCACATTTTCACAAGCTTTCCCTAACACCAGGTTCGAATTCGTGCTTTTTTCACAGAAACATAGTTTTCAGCGATTTCCACCTAATAGATATGTAATTTACTTGTATTCCAACAACATGGCATTCCGGGTTCCGTACATGCTAAATGTATGACGGATTTGGCAATCATGCGTTTCTGACTTGTGAGAATGTAGATTACAGACCTTTCAACTTCCGAAAAAGTCGTATATAAATTTAGAAATATTTACTCTGACTTCATAGGATTTTCCTATCACCAGGTTCTAAAATCGGACATTTGGCACCAGAAAACACTCTTTGAGCGAATTCTCACCAATACCCATGTAATTTACATTGTTTACATAACCATGGAATTCCGTATTACGAGCATGTTTCATGCATCACGGATTCCTCAAACATGCACTTCTGAGTTGTGAACATGCGCATGACTGATGTTTCAACCACCAAACAAATTACCTATGCACTCTGAAATATTTACTTTGACTTTGTAGCTTCTTCCTATCACCAGTTTCAATACTCACACTTTGATCCCACAAAAACCCTCTTGGAGCGAATTCTTCCCTAGAGATATGTAAGTTGAATTGATTCCATCTACATGATATTCCGTGTTCCGTACATGCTACATACATGACGGATTCGACAAATATACATTCCTGAGTTGAGGTCATCTGGATTACTAATCTTTCCTCCTCTATAAAAGGAATATTTTCATCTAGACACGTGTGCACATTTTCACAAGCTTTCCCTAACACCAGGTTCGAATTAGTGCTTTTTTCACAGAAACATTGTTTTCAGCGATTTCCACCTAAGAGATATGTAATTTACATGTATTCCAACAAAATGGCATTCCGGGTTCCGTACATGCTACATGTATGACGGATTTGGCAATCATGCGTTTCTCACTTGTGAGCATGTGGATTACATTCCTTTCAAGCTCCGAACAAGGCGTATATAAATTTAGAAATATTTACTCTGACTTCATAGGTTTTTCCTATCACCAGGTTCTAAAATCGGACATTTGGCACCAGAAAACCCTCTTTGAGCGAATTCTCACCAATACCCATGTAATTTACATTGTTTACATAACCATGGAATTCCGTATTACGAGCATGTTTCATGCATCACGGATTCCTCAAACATGCACTTCTGAGTTGTGAACATGCGCATGACTGATGTTTCAACCACCAAACAAGTTACCTATGCATTCTGAAATATTTACTTTGACTTTGTAGCTTCTTCCTATCACCAGTTTAAATACTCACACTTTGATCCCACAAAAACCCTCTTGGAGCGAATTCTTCCCTAGAGATATCTAAGTTGAATAGATTCCATCTACATGATATTCCGTGTTCCGTACATGCTACATACATGACGGATTCGACAAATATACATTCCTGAGTTGAGGTCATCTGGATTACTAATCTTTCCTAGTCTATAAAAGTAATATTTTCATCTAGACACGTGTGCACATTTTCACAAGCTTTCCCTAACACCAGGTTCGAATTACTGCTTTTTTCACAGAAACATAGTTTTCAGCGATTTCCACCTAACAGATATTTAATTTACATGTATTCCAACAACATGGCATTCCGGGTTCCGTTCATGCTACATGTTTGACGGATTTGGCAATCATGCGTTTCTGACTTGTGAGCATGTGGATTACAGACCTTTCAACCTCCAAACAAGGCGTATATAAATTTAGAAATATTTACTCTGACTTCATAGATTTTTCCTATCACCAGGTTCTAAAATCGGACATTTGGCACCAGAAAACACTCTTTGAGCGAATTCTCACCAATACCCATGTAATTTACATTGTTTACATAACCATGGAATTCCGTATTACGAGCATGTTTCATGCATCACGGATTCCTCTAACATGCACTTCTGAGTTGTTAACATGCGCATGACTGATGTTTCAACCACCAAACAAGTTACCTAAGCATCCTGAAATATTTACTTTGACTTTGTAGCTTCTTCCTATCACCAGTTTCAATACTCACACTTTGATCCCACAAAAACCCTCTTGGAGCGAATACTTCCCTAGAGATATGTAAGTTGTATAGATTCCATCTACATGATATTCCGTGTTCCGTACATGCTACATACATGACGGATTCGACAAATATACATTCCTGAGTTGAGGTCATCTGGATTACTAATCTTTCCTCCTCTATAAAAGCAATATTTTCATCTAGACACGTGTGCACATTTTCACAAGCTTTCCCTAACACAAGGTTCGAATTCGTGCTTTTTTCACAGAATCATAATTTTCAGCGATTTCCACCTAACAGATATATAATTTACATGTATTCCAACAACATGGCATTCCGGGTTCCTTACATGCTACATGTATGACGGATTTGGCAATCATGCGTTTCTGACTTGTGAGCATGTGGATTACAGACCTTTCAACTTCCGAACAAGGCGTATATAAATTTAGAAATATTTACTCTGACTTCATAGGTTTTTCCTATCACCAGGTTCTAAAATCGGACATTTGGCACCAGAAAACACTCTTTGAGCGAATTCTCACCAATACCCATGTAATTTACATTGTTTACATAACCATGGAATTCCGTATTACGAGCATGTTTCATGCATCACGGATTCCTCAAACATGCACTTCTGAGTTGTGAACATGCGCATGACTGATGTTTCAAACACCAAACAAGTTACATATGCATCCTGAAATATTTACTTTGACTTTGTAGCTTCTTCCCATCACCAGTTTCAATACACACACATTGATCCCACAAAAACCCTCTTGGAGCGAATTCTTCCCTAGAGATATGTAAGTTGAATAGAGTCCATCTACATGATATTCCGTGTTCCGTACATGCTACATATATGATGGATTCGACAAATATACATTCCTGAGTTGAGGTCATCTGGATTACTAATCTTTCCTCCTCTATAAATGTAATATTTTCATCTAGACACGTGTGCACATTTTCACAAGCTTTCCCTAACACCAGGTTCGAATTCGTGCTTTTTTCACAGAAATATCGTTTTCAGCGATTTCCACCTAACAGATATATAATTTACATGTATTCCAAAAACATGGCATTCAGGGTTCCGTACATGCTACATGTATGACGGATTTGGCAATCATGCGTTTCTGACTTGTGAGCATGTGGATTACAGACCTTTCAACCTCCGAACAAGGCGTATATAAATTTAGAAATATTTAGTATGTCTTCATAGGTTTTTCCTATCACCAGGTTCTAAAATCGGACATTTGGCACCAGAAAACACTCTTTGAGCGAATTCTCACCAATACCCATGTAATTTACATTGTTTATATAACCGGGGAATTCCGTATTACGAGCATGTTTCATGCATCAATGATTCCTCAAACATGCACTTCTGAGTTGTGAACATGCGCATGACTGATGTTTCAATAACCAAACAAATTACCTATGCACTCTGAAATATTTACTTTGACTTTGTAGCTTCTTCCTATCACCAGTTTCAATACTCACACTTTGATCCCACAAAAACCCACTTGGAGCGAATTCTTCCCTAGAGATATGTAAGTTGAATAGATTCCATCTACATGATATTCCGTGTTCCGTACATGCTACATACATGACGGATTCGACAAATATACATTCCTGAGTTGAGGTCATCTGGATTACTAATCTTTCCTCCTCTATAAAAGGAATAGTTTCATCTAGACACGTGTGCACATTTTCACAAGCTTTCCCTAACACCAGGTTCGAATTACTGCTTTTTTCACAGAAACATAGTTTTCAGCGATTTCCACCTAACAGATATGTAATTTACATGTATTCCAACAACATGGCATTCCGGGTTCCGTACATGCTTCATGTATGACGGATTTCGCAATCATGCGTTTCTGACTTGTGAGCATGTGGATTACAGACCTTTCAACCTCCGAACAAGGCGTATATAAATTTAGAAATATTTATTCTGACTTCATAGGTTTTTCCTATCACCAGGTTCTAAAATCGGACATTTGGCACCAGAAAACACTCTTTGAGCGAATTCTCATCAATACCCATGTAATTTACATTGTTTACATAACCATGGAATTCCGTATTACGAGCATGTTTCATGCATCACGGATTCCTCAAACATGCACTTGTGAGTTGTGAACATGCGCATGACTGATGTTTCAAACACCAAACAAGTTACCTATGCATTCTGAAATATTTACTTTGACTTTGTAGCTTCTTCCTATCACCAGTTTCAATACTCACACTTGGATCCCACAAAAACCCTCTTGGAGCGAATACTTCCCTAGAGATATGTAAGTTGATTAGATTCCATCTGCATGATATTCCGTGTTCCGTACATGCTACATACATGACGGATTCGACAAATATACATTCCTGAGTTGAGGTCATCTGGATTACTAATCTTTCCTCCTCTATAAAAGTAATATTTTCATCTAGACACGTGTGCACTTTTTCACAAGCTTTCCCTAACACCAGGTTCGAATTAGTGCTTTTTTCACAGAAACATAGTTTTCAGCGATTTCCACCTAACAGATATGTAATTTACATGTATTCCAACAACATGGCATTCCGGGTTCCGTACATGCTACATGTATGACGGATTTGGCAATCATGCGTTTCTGACTTGTGAGCATGTGGATTACAGACCTTTCAACCTCCGAACAAGGCGTATATAAATTTAGAAATATCTACTCTGACTTCATAGGTTTTTCCTATCACCAGGTTCTATAATCGGACTTTTGGCACCAGAAAACACTCTTTGAGCGAATTCTCACCAATACCCATGTAATTTACATTGTTTAAATAACCATGGAATTCCGTATTACGAGCAGGTTTCATGCATCACGGATTCCTCAAACATGAACTTCTGAGTTGTGAACATGCGCATGACTGATGTTTCAACCACCAAACAATTTACTTATGCACTCTGAAATATTTACTTTGACTTTGTAGCTTCTTCCTATCACCAGTTTCAATACTCACACTTTGATCCCACAAAAACCCTCTTGGAGCGAATTCTTCCCTAGAGATATGTAAGTTGAATAGATTCCATCTACATGATATTCCGTGTTCCGTACATGCTACATACATGACGGATTCGACAAATATACATTCCTGAGTTGAGGTCATCTGGATTACTAATCTTTCCTCCTCTATAAAAGCAATATTTTCATCTAGACACGTGTGCACATTTTCACAAGCTTTCCCTAACACCAGGTTCGAATTCGTGCTTTTTTCACAGAAACATAGTTTTCAGCGATTTCCACCTAACAGATATGTACTTTACATGTATTCCAACAACATGGCATTCCGGGTTCCGTACATGCTACATGTATGACGGATTTGGCAATCATGCGTTTCTGACTTGTGAGCATGTGGATTACAGACCTTTCAACCTCCGAACAAGGCGTATATAAATTTAGAAATATTTACTCTGACTTCATAGGTTTTTCCTATCACCAGGTTCTAAAATCGGACATTTGGCACAAGAAAACACTCTTTGAGCGAATTCTCACCAATACCTATGTAATTTACATTGTTTACATAACCATGGAATTCCGTATTACGAGCATGTTTCATGCATCACGGATTCCTCAAACATGCACTTGTGAGTTGTGAACATGCGCATGACTGATGTTTCAAACACCAAACAAGTTACCTATGTATTCTGAAATATTTACTTTGACTTTGTAACTTCTTCCTATCACCAGTTTCAATACTCACACTTGGATCCCACAAAAACCCTCTTGGAGCGAATACTTCCCTAGAGATATGTAAGTTGATTAGATTCCATCTGCATGATATTCCGTGTTCCGTACATGCTACATACATGACGGATTCGACAAATATACATTCCTGAGTTGAGGTCATCTGGATTACTAATCTTTCCTCCTCTATAAAAGTAATATTTTCATCTAGACACGTGTGCACTTTTTCACAAGCTTTCCCTAACACCAGGTTCGAATTAGTGCTTTTTTCACAGAATCATAGTTTTCAGCGATTTCCACCTAACAGATATGTAATTTACATGTATTCCAACAACATGGCATTCCGGGTTCCGTACATGCTACATGTATGACGGATTTGGCAATCATGCGTTTCTGACTTGTGAGCATGTGGATTACAGACCTTTCAACCTCCGAACAAGGCGTATATAAATTTAGAAATATCTACTCTGACTTCATAGGTTTTTCCTATCACCAGGTTCTAAAATCGGACATTTGGCACCAGAAAACACTCTTTGAGCGAATTCTCACCAATACCCATGTAATTTACATTGTTTAAATAACCATGGAATTCCGTATTACGAGCAGGTTTCATGCATCACGGATTCCTCAAACATGCACTTCTGAGTTGTGAACATGCGCATGACTGATGTTTCAACCACCAAACAATTTACCTATGCACTCTGAAATATTTACTTTGACTTTGTAGCTTCTTCCTATCACCAGTTTCAATACTCACACTTTGATCCCACAAAAACCCTCTTGGAGCGAATTCTTCCCTACAGATATGTAAGTTGAATAGATTCCATCTACATGATATTCCGTGTTCCGTACATGCTACATACATGACGGATTCGACAAATATACATTCCTGAGTTGAGGTCATCTGGATTACTAATCTTTCCTCCTCTATAAAAGGAATATTTTCATCTAGACACGTGTGCACATTTTCACAAGCTTTCCCTAACACCAGGTTCGAATTCGTGCTTTTTTCACAGAAACATAGTTTTCAGCGATTTCCACCTAACAGATATGTACTTTACATGTATTCCAACAACATGGCATTCCGGGTTCCGTACATGCTACATGTATGACGGATTGGGCAATCATGCGTTTCTGACTTGTGAGCATGTGGATTACAGACCTTTCAACCTCCGAACAAGGCGTATATAAATTTAGAAATATTTACTCTGACTTCATAGGTTTTTCCTATCACCAGGTTCTAAAATCGGACATTTGGCACCAGAAAACACTCTTTGAGCGAATTCTCACCAATACCCATGTAATTTACATTGTTTACATAACCATGGAATTCCGTATTACGAGCATGTTTCATGCATCACGGATTCCTCAAACATGCACTTGTGAGTTGTGAACATGCGCATGACTGATGTTTCAAACACCAAACAAGTTACCTATGCATTCTGAAATATTTACTTTGACTTTGTAACTTCTTCCTATCACCAGTTTCAATACTCACACTTGGATCCCACAAAAACCCTCTTGGAGCGAATAATTCCCTAGAGATATGTAAGTTGATTAGATTCCATCTGCATGATATTCCGTGTTCCGTACATGCTACATACATGACGGATTCGACAAATATACATTCCTGAGTTGAGGTCATCTGGATTACTAATCTTTCCTCCTCTATAAAAGTAATATTTTCATCTAGACACGTGTGCACTTTTTCACAAGCTTTCCCTAACACCAGGTTCGAATTAGTGCTTTTTTCACAGAATCATAGTTTTCAGCGATTTCCACCTAACAGATATGTAATTTACATGTATTCCAACAACATGGCATTCCGGGTTCCGTACATGCTACATGTATGACGGATTTGGCAATCATGCGTTTCTGACTTGTGAGCATGTGGATTACAGACCTTTCAACCTCCGAACAAGGCGTAAATAAATTTAGAAATATCTACTCTGACTTCATAGGTTTTTCCTATCACCAGGTTCTAAAATCGGACATTTGGCACCAGAAAACACTCTTTGAGCGAATTCTCACCAATACCCATGTAATTTACATTGTTTAAATAACCATGGAATTCCGTATTACGAGCAGGTTTCATGCATCACGGATTCCTCAAACATGCACTTCTGAGTTGTGAACATGCGCATGACTGATGTTTCAACCACCAAACAAGTTACCTATGCACTCTGAAATATTTACTTTTACTTTGTAGCTTCTTCCTATCACCAGTTTCAATACTCACACTTTGATCCCACAAAAAACTTCTTGGAGCGAATTCTTCCCTAGAGATATGTAAGTTGAATAGATTCCATCTACATGATATTCCGTGTTCCGTACATGCTACATACATGACGGATTCGACAAATATACATTCCTGAGTTGAGGTCATCTGGATTACTAATCTGTCCTCCTCTATAAAAGGAATATTTTCATCTAGACACGTGTGCACATTTTCACAAGCTTTCCCTAACAGCAGGTTCGAATTCGTGCTTTTTTCACAGTAATATAGTTTTCAGCGATTTCCACCTAAGAGATATGTAATTTACATGTATTCCAACAACATGGCATTCTGGGTTCCATACATGCTACATGTATGTCGGATTTGGAAATCATGCATTTCTGACTTGTGAGCATGTGGATTACAGTCCTTTCAACCTCCGAACAAGGCGTATATACATTTAGAAATATTTAGTCTGACTTCATAGGTTTTTCCTATCACCAGTTTCTAAAATCGGACATTTGGCACCAGAAAACTCTCTTTGAGCGAATTCTCACCAATACCCATGTAATTTACATTGTTTACATAACCATGGAATTCCGTATTACGAGCATGTTTCATGCATCACGGATTCCTCAAACATGCACTTCTGAGTTGTGAACATGCGCATGACTGATGTTTCAAACACCAAACAATTTACCTATGCACTCTGAAATATTTATTTTGACTTTGTAGCTTC